>NC_092204.1:54322050-54370670 GCF_043381705.1 Parasteatoda tepidariorum
TTTTTTTTCTCCAGAATATATATATATATATATATATATATATATATATATATTAACTAAATATATACTAATTAACTAAATTCGTCTTAAAAATTTAAAAATTCTTCTTTAATCTTTGTTTCAATTTTTAAGAATATCAAAAGCGTGCATAAAAGTTCAATCAGAAACCGATTATTCAACCACGAACTGCAGAAGAAAATTCAATTACTAGAAAAGAGAAAATTAAAAGCTTTCTTTCATACCCATTATCCCGCGTGACTTTTATGTATTCATTATACATATTCATTAGAAAAAATAAGCAGGGGTAGAATTCTGTTGAAAGAAAAAATTAGCCTCTCTCAAATCTCATGCTGTTAACAACATCATTAATGTCGTTAACATTATTTCTTAGTCCCTTTTTATTACCGAAAACTAAAACAAGTCCACGAGTAGCACCTGTGACAAAGAATTGTTTCCCATAGTTTATCTCTCAGTCGCGTAGTTACCAGATGAAGTTAATATTCATCGAACAAAGAATAAACGTAAGTTTTAGAGAAAGAATACGCTTTTACTTTTTATTCCTTTTCAGATTAAAACGTATGGTTATTATTGTGTTTTTTAATTAAATGCCAGATAGAAAACCAAAGTAACAAATAAAAACTGTAACAAACTTCGGGTTTTTTTATATTTGTATATAATTTGCATTTATATTTACATTTTTTAACGATACCTAGAGAGAAAATCAGATATTTCCTGTTTTAGGTCAAAAATAAAATTAGATTATTGAAAAAGTTACCTTTACTAGTTTAAGCCAACAATATTATATAAAAGTTTATAAAGTTAAAAAAAAATAATGAAACCAAAAACTGGTCTATGAATTATGTTTTTATAGGCCTGTTACAAACTTTAGACATTACTTTGTTAAGGTCAAGCCGGAAAATGAAGCAAAGCTTGGATTGTGTTACTGCTAAACATAATGACACATTATCTGGAATCGGCTATTCTGTACCAAACGCAAGCGACGCCATTTTGAAAAAATAGACATAACGTTTTAAACTAAGTTCGTTCAAAAATAGAAAGAACGAAATAAAAACTTTGTTTTCGTGTTACCTAAAGGAGGCATTTACTTTAGGAATAAGTGAATGTAAAGAATAAATCCAAAGAATAAAAAGCAATCTGGTCTTCCAGATTTTCAAGAGTTGTTTGATAAAGAAATGAAATAGTTCAGAATACATTCTAATTATACATTCCCCCCCCCAAAAAAAAAACGTACGCTACATTCAAATTAGGTAGTAAAAAATTATATTTTATGTGAAATGGATATCGGTAATAATTATATGAATATTAAAAAATCTTTCAAAATTTAAGCAAACATTTAGGCTTAAAACGAATCAGATTACAAAATTCGAGCTTAAAACATGCTTAAGTTATTTGCTATGAAACAAAACTACCTCGACATTAAAAAATATTATTCAATTCGTGCAAAAAATTACTCAAAGAGTACGATGCATTAAGAAAAAGAATTCAGTTATTAGTTCCAGAATTATCAACTTTTAAATTCGAATTTGCAGAATCAGACACAAGTACAGAGTTGAAATTTGACAAGCTGAAAGATTTAATTTCCCTTATGAATTTAATGCAATTTTTGTTGAAATTCCCATTTGTTAGGGAATTATTACATTTTTAAGACCTTTATTTAAAGAATTTTTAACTCTTTTTTTGCTTTAAATAATGGCTTTTTTATTTACTATTGAAGAAAAACTTATATATCTATCGAGATTTTCATTTTATAAGCTCACACTTGATTTGATTTCAAAAGCAACAAAAAGAATTTAATAAATAAAATTCTTAAAAAAATAAGTGGAGAAGACATCAGATGTTACCAAATGTAAATCCTAAAATTTGTTTCGAAATTTTTAAAATATGAAAGTCTGGGACAAAAACCGTTTCCAATTTAAACAGTCATATAATATAAGTTTTTTTAGGGGAGGGAGCAAAAATATTTGAAACTAATCTATACTAAGTAAGCAATATTTCTTTCAGCAGCAAATTGTTTGAAATATTTCACATGGCAAAACTGTTGGCACAATTTTATAGCTTTCAGAGATTGAAGCCTTTAGATATGTCCTCTTTACCCGTGTCAAATTTGGATTGATCAAAATGAAGAAACTTCTAGCTTTAATATCAGCAATTTTGAAATCATTCTATAATATTGCGATATTAATAAGAATGCTTTTAAAATTACAGTGCTCTCAAAAGAGACAAAAGGTTTTAACTTTCTTTTGTTCCATCCAAATTTTGCTCGGGTAAAAAAGACGCCATTTCTAAAAACTTCATACATGATCTTTCAAATTGTGTCCACAGTTTTGCCACGGAAAGCCTTCCAAAATATTTGCTGCTAAAAGGAAGATAGTTTAGTCTAAAAGTATTTCCATATTTTAGTCCAACCTCTGTAGGTTATCGTTATACATAGTTAACAAGTAAGATTACTTTACACGTATTCTTTTTATTATGGCACACATTCTGTATTCCAATGTAATTTTTTTTCAAATACAACTGAACATTTTTCAAATCTAAGTGATCCTTCATTTTGATACGATTAACATATTAACAAAACACTACAATTAGTATATATTATGTAAATAAATCATCCTTTTTTTTAAAAAAGGAAGTGTTGACATTTAAAAATAACATTAAAAAAACAGAGATGTTTCAAAGGTAACTATGGGAGTTGGTGAGTAGTATATTAAAATGATACTAATAAACTTTTGACAATAATGTAAAGTTTTGATAAACTTTCATTACAACTGAAAAAATTATATTGTGCATAAACTAAAATAGCCGCTTTTTACAATTCAAAGCTAAAATAAAAAAAATTATTAAAATACTTACATTTATTGAAAAATTGTTTCATTGTTCATAAATTTTGTTTCATTGAGCTTGAATTGTTGCTTGAATTGTAAAAATGCCTAACTCCTTTTTAAGGATTTAAACTTTAAAATAAAAAAGTAGCTGTTTGGATTTTGGGGTTTAAGAAATTAATAATTTTGAAAAATTCTGAAATTCAGGAAAATTGGATAGCCCGTCCCCCTATTCCTCCCTTCCCCGATGCGACGCATATGCTCAGCATCCATTATTAGTTTTGAATCCGATATTATTTTTTTTCATTTTCAGTACACAAATATGAAGTGATAATTCGACCAGAGTACCAGATTTGCAAAATTGAGTAGATTTTATAGTAGAAAAAATTTAATTTTGCTAACCACAACTCTGTCCGATTATACAAATTAAGCCAGAAAAATAACTTTTTGGGCTTGACTACATGTGTTAATTAAGTTTTGCGTCATTACTAGTTATAAATAGCCGTAAGTGAGCTCTATAATTCTAGAAATTGAAACTGACGGGAAAAAAACTGGGTCATCAAAAATTAATTTAAATCTGTAGCTTTGTTCTACTGTTATACTACTTATGTTCCCACTCGCAAATATAATATCAAAAGTAAAAAGATATATCTCATTACAAAAAATTATTATTTCATATTTAAGAAAGGGACTTTTTTATTCTGACACTTTAAATAAAAATTTATTTTCTCATGAATTTATATGGTGTTCCGTGAAGACCGTCTTTAATACGCAAAACTTCTTCGAAAAAATGAAGTTAAGAAAGCGTAGCCATTTGGGATCGTAAATAATTATTCATGCTAAAGAAAAAAGTACCTTCAAAATATATCTTATCACTACTCTGGAAGGAGGTACTAACTTGTTTGATTACTGGAGGTATTGAAAGGCGATTATTAGAAATACCTCAAAGTTTCGTCAGGCAATAAAACTGGTTTTAATCTTTTCATATGACTTTTATTCCCTCAAACTTCAATTTGTGCCCACTGATATGTACTCTTTTTTTTTCCTTTATCGACAAATTTCAAAGACCAATTATTACGTAACACCTCAAATATGCAAATTATAGTTATAGGTAGTACCGTTAATCAGACTGAACTGAATGTAGAATTTAACAGCACAACAAACAGAGTTGACTATGCTACGCAAAACATTAACGGCGCTTCATACTCAAAGCAAGGAAAGCAAATGGTGCTAGAAACTTGGTTTGACGCAAAAACAAATAGTAAAAAAGAGGAAATAATTTTACTAGCAACGTAACAATGCAACCCGAGCTTCTGTAAATAAGATGAACTTTATGGGGACAGTGAAAGACTAGCTAAAATGTGTTAATGAAACTATTTTGTTTAATCATTATTGTTAAAAGCTGCAAACTATTTAAGGTTAATTGGTCAAATTTTAGCTGATACAGTTACAATCAAACCTGTAACTAACTGAAAAAGTTTAAGTTAAAATTATTCACCAAATACACTCCATTTTAATGCAAAACTTTTTTTTTATTAAACCCCTTTAAATTATATAAGAAAACTGGTTTGTTAGATTGGAAAAATATCAAACTAATTAGCTTTAAAATTAAGACATAGGATTTTAAAGAAGTCGAAAAAGGTTATTTTTAAAAAAAATGAATCGAATAGCATAAAGTTTTCGGTATTTAACTCCAAAACCTTATTTATAATAATATGCAATGACGTCAGTAAAAATATAACATGCTACTTTCACTTAGCATTTATGTATAATTCAATTATAGATTACAGCATAAATTCTCACTAATTATTGTGCATTAAGGATACTCAAATTTATAATTCATATCTACTTTACATTTATCTAACTACGTCATAAAAAGATTAAATTTTCTAATATTACGACACTATCGCCAAATTAGGTCAGCACACATTTCAGTGTTGAGTTGAAAGTAGTAAGGAACATATTGCAGTAAAAAAATATATTTAAGAAATTTATATAGTAATAAAAAAATAATTCAACAAATCTCTAAACCTTTTCTTACATTAAAAATCTATAGTAAATGTTTAGAAATGCATCAAACAATATTTATTTGAAATTACACGAAATGGAACAAAAGTAATTATAAATCAAACTCTTATGAAGCTAATTACACTAAGATATAAAAATATAAGTATATTAAATCCAACATTATTACCCAATAAAGGTGAAAAATTAACATTTTTGCAAATTATTAAACATAGTTTTTAAAGGATCGAAATTTTGCTTACCAATTTTTAACTAGGTCTAATAAACACGAATGTTCCTTCAGATTTGACATTCAACAAATTAATAATTAATCTATAATAATTTAATATTGCAATGGTAAACACTATTCTTCGCGGATTATACAATACTAAAAAAATTATTTTCCTATCATTTTTAGCGTGTACATGATCAATGTAAACAAACTCAAATTTATTTCACCGTGTTGCTCTGTAAGCAGTTTAGGATTACAAGAATTACTTTTGGCGATTAATTCGACACCATATTTTTCCTCACGGAAGAAATAGTAGACTAGAAGATGAATCTTTTAAATTTAAAAATTCATATTTTTCTAGTTAATAAAATATAAGTTTAAGGTGAAAACTTGCGCATTCAAATAAAAACACTTTAAATTTGTTCACAAGTCTCTAAAATTTAGAAAAAACCAAACAGATCGCATAGAAGAACTACGAAACGAAATTATTATTTTGAAAAAGTTTTTGCTGGACGTTTTCAACTAAATTTTTATCTAATACAAATTATTTTATCATTTCTTTAGAAAATAATAAATTCAGCAACACCGTAACAATAATTAAATAACTAAAAAAAACACTTTTCAATTTACAAGAAAATTTGAATTAACTTTATAAAAATAGTCATTAATACATTTTCAATGTAGAATTGATTATTGTCTGAGAATCGAATTAAAATTTCATGTAATTTAACACATTTTATGAATAAGAGATCATTAATCACTTATTTCACTAAAATTAAATTAATTTATATTTAATTCACTACTGAAATCACATCCGGTTCATAGCACTTCTTACGCGTGCTTGTTAATTTCGTATTTTTTTTTAACTCATCAATTTTTCGGATATCAACTTTTCTTGACGTTAACAAATAGTAGTGATAGACAGGAAAAATCACAGGTTAGTGTCACTTGGGAAATTAAAAATTCCGTATGAATTTTGTCTGTGTGAAAAAATTTAAAATTAATCAGATAATCAATCTTCAAGAATTTTAATATGCCATCTGAGGAACATCAATGAATAATGATAAAAAATATATACCAATAATAAAAAATACCAATGATAAAACGTAAAGATTTTATTTTATAATAGGTTTTAATTATTAATTTACTGACTTATCCCTCGAATGCTGCCATGTTAGCGTTATTAATTTTATAACCGGTGTTGAAAAGTCAACCTAATTCTGAGTTTACGACTATCAAAATTCAACTCCGAAACCTTATAATTTTGAACAATATCCCTAAGACAAGCGAACTCCAGGAACAATCTAGCCTTCGTGGAGGACTTTGGTTGGAACTAACTCGCATTTGCATTACATGGAAAACCACGAAAACCTCCCACGGTTAGCTCGATAGCAAGAATATTCTAACCTATGATTCGTCTACCACTGAGGATATTTTATGTCAGAACTATGGTCGGTGCGAGATGGGAGCAGAATTCGTATCAACCAACCACCGCTGGGACTCGAACCTGGGTCACCTAATTTGAAGTTGAACGCTTTAACCCCTGAACCACCGCGACTCACTATAGAGATTAGTGGAGGTGCATGGAAGAAAGAGTGTTTCAGACTCATGACTAAAGTCTTTTACCAAATTATAGAATTACAGTAGAGAGTAGGTCGCAAGATTCTAAGTGAAGCTGTGACTTCTATGCTCAAATTGCCCTTTGGACCTATCATTAAGAAACATTACAGACAGTGGGTTCAATTTTCAAAAAATTTTCATTATTCTTCTTTCCGTAAATAATAAATAAAAATAAAACTTAATAAATCAAAATAAAAAATGCATCTTTATGTTGTTTGCCTATAAACACTAAACTTTAGTGACTGTAAATAAGCACGAAATCTTCTCCATCAGAGTTCGGGATCGTCAGATAGATATCTGTGTTTAGCGAGTAATCGGTTCCACCGAAATTGGCAATATTTGTATGAAGTTGCTCAAAAGCTTAGAGTTAAAAACTCTTATTAGTTCTAAGTAAACGCCCGCATGCTATTCGCTTATGCAAACACTGGGATTATTACTCCTAAGTGATCGAGATCTGCTTGCAAGTTAAAATCAAATTGAAACACAGTACAAATGATTCATGCCGGCCCAGAAAGAGAAGCAACAGCGAGGAAAATATTCCACCTTACACGATGGTACTCGAACCTTCTACCTCTTAATTTCCAAAGCTTAAGGAGCATATTCCACGGACAGCAAAACAAAATGACAAAATGAAAGAAAAACAGTAAAAAGAGAAACGATTACTAAAATGTTATGGAGTTATAAGGACCATATTTAAATGAAAAAAGCTAATTCCTTAAAGTATCCGTTGTCCTCAAAAGTTTATAAAAGTATTAGTGAATGTTGTTTAAAATTATTCTGAATCTTTATATTTACACAATTCAAAGCAAATAAAAAAAGAATTTTCTACGACAAGTAAGATTTCTTTTTTTTTTTTTTTTTAAATATTTAAAAGAAAAACAAGGAGCAACGGGAACGGATGAGATATTGGAAAGGAAAAGACCGGAGTGTGTTTAGTAGTTGATAAAAAATATACATTTGAAAATTGAAGTTGATTTTATTCATATGGATCTCAAGTTTAGAAAAGTGTGAAATAAGTTAGGAATTAATATATTTTAAATATATTTCAGAGAAAGGTAGGGGCTAAGGATAATTCATTTGAATTATTGACTTAAATATTACTTTAACTTGGACTCAAAAGACCTGATGAAAGCACTTCTTCAAACTAGAGGTAATGTTTACCAGACATACAAAAAAAAATCTATAGCTACTGATTAACTATCCAAAAAATATTCACGCAACAGTAGTTATGATTGGTTGAAACCCAAATTACACCTTTCATTAAAAGCACATGGTTGTAAGTTCGAAACTGAAACTGATCAACGTTCCAAACAGCACGTCGAATGAATATAGTTGAAGTATATCGTATTATTGTCGTGTGAAAGTTAAGTGGGTTAGCAGCTCAAGCACATATATTGTCGTCTGACAGGGATAACTATTTTGAAAAGCAGCATCAATCGATATTTTAACTATTATAGTTTACATTTGGTCAAGTTATTAGAGTCTACGTAATCTAGTTTAACTTGGAAATAAATACATTAATATGCATCATTAATTATCAAAACATTCATAATTTGTAATATTAAAGAACTAAAAATGAGAATAACCATTTAAAAATGATGAACTTTAAAAAATATCTCAAACCTCATGAAGAATGCTGTTGATTCATAGTTAAACTCAAGTTTGATTGATCTTTGATTAACTATTTGATTAATCAGTTACGTAATTGAAAACTAAATAAGAGAGGATCTTCTTTAGTAGAAACATTTCTGAAAATTCTCCTTTAAATTTGTTGTTAGAAATATAAGTGCATATAACAATTAGTAACATCATATCGAGTGAATAATCATTAATCTATTTGTGAATACAGTATTTATCAGTATAATATTAAATCGATTTAAAAATCAATAAATCACAATTTTTATTAAAAAACTTCTTAAAGTTACTTGTAAAAACTTTTTAAAAAAAACTGCTTGCTACTACGAAATAACATCGACAGCTTTAACATGGAACTAAATCCACAGCTAACTGCTTAAACGCAAAAATGAACTTCCAGGAATTTGCAAACGCAGTCTTCCAAATATAAGTTATTTTATAGAAAGTAAAATATTACCTTTCATATAGATATCCATAAAGATAACGAGGGACTCGAGTTTTTGTAATCCAAAAGGAAATTTAATAATAAAAAAATCACATTCTCAAATAAAAGATGAATCGTTTTTTTAGAAAAACTGTTATTTTCACATTTGATCACCGTTACCATGGTTACCATACATTTTTGAAATGTTCTAATAACCTGTCTTTTAGTCATTCATTCTCTGAGGTCATTTTTTTCTGAATGACTTTAGAAATCTTAGCTGGCTATACTCCAATTGAAATTCCCCGGATGCGACGCCAACAAGGCGATGAAATCCCGACAGTAGATCCGCCAAACTATTAATTGTCCTCCAGTCTTTCACATTGTAGGAGTCAAATTATTAGCACAGTTTTTAACTAATGCATTTTTCCTGTTATATTATTCATTTAAACAGTAAATAGCCACTATTCATGATTCTTAATCTTGCCTGTTAGCAAGAATCAAAGCAATTGAAAGATACAGGCTTTTATTAATTAAAAATTTTTTGAAGTAGCATGTTACTTTTATCAACAAAAGAAAATTTAAATAATTTAAGAACTTGGTTTGAATAACACTCATATTTTTTTTTACCTTCTAATAATAATTCACTGTTTTATGTTTAAAATTATTTTCGTTACAAAGAAAAATTAGTTAAGTGAAGCAAAAAAGAGGCAGCTTTATTCGTACTGTTAGGATTAACTACTTTAATGTTGAAAGGATAATTTACGGAAAAAGGATAATGTCAAAGGATAATTAAGGATAATTTTAATTTAAAAGGATAAGGATAAAAAATATAATAAAAATATACTGTTAAACTGGTGTTCTAGCTTGTTTGAAATACATCTGGAAAAAACAAAAAAAAACTTTCATACACACCGAATCTTTTATAATTTGAATTTAAATTTTTTTTTCATGTTACCAACTGTTGAAACTAGTTCTAAGTTATAAATAGAAATGTGGCATTTATTTTTAACATATAATAGTAGTTGTAAAGAAGGTTTTCATTTTTTTCTCACCAAGTTGTAGATTTAACATATTATAAAATAAAGTTTTTTGGAGTGTTAATCAATTTTTGGGAATTTGAAGCTTATTCATAGATTAAAACGACTGAAAACTGTGAAAGTTTTGATCTGATTTGAAATGAACGTTTTTATTTGAACGCTTTTATGTTCTTTTTCGCACTTGTGCTTTTAATTCAGAAAGTCGGGTAAGTAGTATGAATTTATTTACGTCACACTAGAGATGCACAATGGGCTATCGGTGACAGTCATCACTGAGGATGAGACGTAGACATGTCATCACAATTTTGATCCTCTGTAAACTCAACATATTTTGGTAAAATGATGACATGTGGGTGAAATCTAGCACTTTACGGTAGAACAGCTTAACGAGGACCGTTACCGAGCACCCTCGTTCCCTCCGCTGGCTGATCGAAATTCACCCACCCGCTCACTAACAGACAGCAGCCAGTGGTGATTGACTTTGGTAATTTACTGATCACCGCGTCTTACTTGTAGTCCACTATGGGACAGAAAATCAGATGAAGCTTAATTTTTAAAAAATTATTCTATTTACTGTGCAACTATACTTCAAAAAAATTAATAAATAACAACCTGATATTGGCCCCACATTACATTGATTGCTTCAGCTATTTTTTTCACGTGATATAACGGCAAAATACCGTAAACAGCAATTCAAGATCAGTTAACAGTATAAATAAAGAATAAATGAAATTTTAGTGAAGTACAGTATATATGAAGTACTATAAATGAAGATTCATAATTGTCTATTCATAAATTGTTTAAAGGTTGTGAGGCAAAAATATTGAATATGTATTTATAAAAAAAATTGCTTCGTACGGGGTGAATAAAAAAAAAAGCTAAAGAATCACTAAATCAGTACTGAGAAAAGTAACGAAATCATGCTCTAAACAGAAAGGCATATACCGACACAATTAAAGAGCCTGATGAAATAACCGTATAAGTGACATTTTTCGGGGAATTAATGAGTCAGAGAAAATAACATAAAGTGGTTGCATCAACATGGGTATGTTTAATGTAACAGAACTGTTACATTAAACATACCATCCTTTCACTTTAATCTTAACGTGACTAATCCACATTAGTTAGCTATAAGCTAGGAATTATCACTGATGTTATCTTTAAGATATGTGAAAAATTTAATTGTTAAATTTAAAGCAATGGATAACGTTTAACCAATCAGAAAATTTCATTTAGTTTTTCCTTCATCCCGCTCGAACTACTCGTCGCAGAATGCTCTAATATCTATAATCTAATATCGTGCTTCAAACTATCTGTATGCCAAGTTTCATTGCTTTAGGTCGGATGGTTTAGGAGTCTATATAGAACACACCCACACACAAACATTCATTTTTATATAGATAGATAGATTAGTTGTTTTAAACATAACAATAAATAATATTAAATTTATTAATTGCACCAGTAAACTTGTTATAAAAAATAATACAACTGTTATATTTTTTTATAAATAACCTATTAAATGGACCTTATGTCATGGAAACATCATTTTTGCAAAATATTTAAAAAACGGAAGCAGACGAAACCACAAGAAAAAATTAAATATCCCTTAAGTTCTCCTAACTCATAGTTAAAGGGCAGAAGTAAAGTGTGATAAAAACGAATGTCTAGGCTAGCATAAGTTATCGAAAATTAAAGAAATATTATATTTCACTATCAGTGGTAAATGTTAAAAAAAAAAACATGTTAATTTTTATTCGTCCATACTGCATTCATTTCATATTTAAGGTATTTGAACTTATTGAATTCTAATACAAAAGAATTTTAATATCAACCATTATTAATAATAATTAAATGTTCACATCTTTTCTTTGAGCATGTATTTTAAATTCAAAAATTTTATATTATTATCCTTTAAATAAAAATACCATAAACTTTATAGAAAAAATCAGTACTTATTGGTTATTGGTACCATAAAGCAAAGTACGCCAACAAGTAGAACAAAGCCAGGTCCTGAATACGTTAGTCACCGGTTACAGATAGTACACAGAGGCGTAACGAGTATGATAATCTTGTGAATATTATACAAAGCGATAATTATTGAATAAGATATTTTCGTGATAGCTTAATTGTTACTTAATCTTGACACCAATGTAGATTTTACCTGTTAAATTACATAACCAAGTAAATCCATTCCTGTGATTTTAAGTTATTAATGCAAATATTTATTTACTTGGTTATGATGTCTATTAGTTTCTGAACGACGCCATTGAGCTAATTATTTTTTAAAGTTTATTATTAGCATTAAATGAATTGTTTACAATTTTAAATGTATTCTTTTAACTTACTTTCTGTGTATTCTTTTCTTTCTTAATTGTTAGCTTTCTGTATTTCTTAACTTTCTATGTATCCTTTTAGCTTCAAGAAATTCGTAACAACAGTTGTTTTCGTTTTGGCAAAAAACCCTTAAAAACGAAACTCATTGTCTTGCATAATTTATAATAGCAAATAAGTGTGCAGTTTGACTTTAACGAAGTTTCTAATTTTATTTATTATCTCTCAAAGGTACCGTTGAGATAATTAGCATATTGTTTTTAATTATATCGTATGTTGTGCTAAACATTTTAATTACAAATTTACCGCGATCTAACATTTAAGTGTCAAAATTTAAACTAGCACTTGAGCAATATGAGTTTGTTATACTTATATATTGTCCTGATTTTTGACTGTACAATTTTAGATCTCGAAGCACTTGAAATTCTACTTATTTGCCGATCAGGTGGCCGAGTTGTTAGCGTGTCTGACAGCGGAGCCATTGGCCACCGGTTCGAATCCTGCTCAGGGCATGAATGTTTCTTTCTCTCTCTGTGTTCTATGTCCTTTCTATTTTGTGTGAATGTGACCCGCCCTATAAACGGGTTTGTGGTTGCGTGACGTGGGCGACGCTGCTCCACCACCGTGGCTTCGCCACAGGTGCCCACTGGGTAACGAGAAAAGAGTAGCAGTTCTGGCATTCCTGTGGCCAGTGGGACAATCCCCAAGTGCCCGCCATTAAAAAAAAAATTCTACTTATTTAAAAAGGCTGGCCCTTTTTGCATATTTGGAAATAGAACCTTTTACCATCATGTCAGTAGCCCGAATTATCAAAATTAAGACAATAACAGTTAAATAACTTATAATTTTTTTCAATTACATATGATTTTAAATTTTTTGGCTTTATCACTCTTCAAAATTGTTACTATAAACAAATAAGCACATCGTTTTCGATGAATAAAAAAATAATTAAATATTAAAAAACGTGCAATAATCTCATTTTTTAATTAAATATAGCTATAAGCTAGCGAAATTCCTGTGATATCTTAAAAATATTTTTTAAAAAAAAGAATGGTTCTAAACCGATGAAAAAATTCGATCTTTTAAACGTCTCACCCGATTGTCCCGAACTAAGTGAAATTTTGGAACTATTTTCTGAATTGTGGGGACTAAAATTTCTCTTTTGACCCACTGTCCAAATTTCAGGACGCAAACACAGGTGATACTGGTGTTATAAGAGACAGACACAGACAAACACGCAAACTCTTCCTTTTATTATTACGGCTAAAGGCGTAAAAAATTTTAAATTTCAAATAAAACTAAGATAACCTTAACAGAAAACTCACCAACTAAAAAAATTAACTATTCTTCATTTTATTTATTCTTTTTTCATCGTACACATTTAAACTTGCTTACATCGTCACACAAATAATATTTCCAATAATGCAACGTGATTTTTACTATGTAAATACATTATTTTTGAACAGACATAATGTCACATTAAAAAAAAACAACATTGAATTACTATATCGCCAGATTTACATATTCTACGTGTGAACATTGTATAGATTTCTTTCTTTATTTTTCCATGGAACCTTTGAAAAGAAAGTTTTATATATTTTTTACCACTTTTTCAGTGACTATTGTATTCTAACATTATGAGTAACTTTCATACACAAAATCAAATAATGCGTTTCTTTTGAATAACTCCCTTTTCGAATGAAATTCCAATCCAATAAAACGACACCTACCGCTAATGAATACCTTCCTAATAAAAATTAAATCAGAATACACCAGTCATTATTGATTGTTATTTTCCCCTCCCCTATCTATGACAGGTGTGTACTATTCCATAATTGTCTCTCAATAGATTATTTTGTTGTTATGGAGTCCAGTGGTCAGAAAAGCTGTCTACTTCGTACAATTGGTTATTATTTCCCCATAAAGGATCCCAGCTGCTTTTTTTTTCTTCTCTTTCCTCTTTTGAATGTATCTTCTACATGTCAGTGAAGCGACTAGGCTGTGATTTCGGATGTTTCGCTCATTCCCACGTATTGGTTTTCCGTTATTATGAAGTTCGAATAGAGTAGTCTGGTTTGTTTGTTTGATACTTTTTTGTTTATTTAAAAAGTAAGAGACTGTTTGACTCGATGAGTTGCTTTATCACGCAGTTTGAAGAGGCAAAAATGTAAACACACATAAAATTTTGAAAGTGCGCATTTAATATGCCAATATGTATAATACTAAACATAGGTATATTACTAAACATATTTTTCAGGACGAAAAACATTGCATTTGATTTTCTTTTTTCATAAATGTGCACACAAAGATAAGAGCATAATTTTTTTTAAATATTAATAATTTATGTGTATCGCTTTATAACAGCATCAAATTTTGTATGAAGGTAGATTAAGTTATACTAATAAATATTATTTCAGAAAGTCTCCGAAGTTTTTACATCTGGGGAGACGGTTCAAGGAATAAGAAGAAAGTTAAATATTTCTGTTTATACAATTGAGATATTTCTATTTGCATATGTTTAATGATTGTTTAATGATGTTTAATGATGAAATCGAAGATGATAAATCTGAAGACAAGAACTTACCAAATCCATTAAAAAAATACCTCACTTAAGATGTTTGTTTTTTTTACTCAACTATCTATATAATGAATGTCCGTCGATATAGACATCTCAACCACCTGAGCGAAAGCGAGGAAATTTGGGATACTAATAATAGTTCAAAACACGGGGAAGGTCACTGTCGATATTAGAAGAATTCACTGCGTACCATTTGAGTGGGATGAGATAGTTTAAAGATAGCAGTGATATTCACTAGCTTATAGCTCTATTTTAACAACAAAAAAAGTTTATTCCACGTATTTTAATATTGAAATATTTTTTATTAACCATATCACAGAACAATGTTAGAGCCAAGTTGGCTCAGGGGATATAGTGTTTGCCTGCCAATGCGGGACCCAGGTTCGAATCCGTGCGGTGGCTAGTTAATACTAATTCTGCACCCGGCTTGCACCAACCACGGTGCTGACGTAAAATATCCTCAATAGCAAACGAATCATGAGTTAGAATCCCCTTGCTCTTGGACAAACCGTGTAAGGTTTTCGTGGTTTTTCCCTCCGTGTAACGCAAATGCGGGTTAATTCCATCAAAAATTTCCCCCTGAAGGCAACTTTATCCCACTGCTTGATCCATGAGTTCTATTGTCTTTTGGGTTGGGTTCAAAATTGAAAGGTTACGGAGCTGAACATTGATAGTCGTAAACCCAGAATTAGGTTGACTGTTCAACACCTGTTGTAAAATTAACAACGTTAACTTGGTAGCATCGGAGGACTACGTCACTAATTAGTATTTTTAAAGTTATCTGAAACTATGTGTTTATTTTGTTTATAGTAATACTTTTAATACGTGTTTCCATGAAAATAAATAATTTTAAATCAACGGTAGTTAAAATTTAAAAAAAAAAAAAAAAAGCAGTTATATATTGAAAGGCAAAATTAATAGAGATGACGTGCAAATTCGTTTTGGAGAAACGCAAAAAATTGCCATACTATTATTGACCATTAATTAATTTGGACAATATATGCATATTAAAATAGAAGAAATAAGCTATGTTCTAAAACGCAAAATTAACGGAATGCTACTGATGAATATATTTAGCTCTAAAATCAAATATTGAAAGGTAATGTAATAATAGATACTAAATATACTATTATAGGTATAAAGCACTATATTGATATAGTTGGTAATTATTAAAACTGCACCAATACTGAGGAGATTTAATACCGATTATGTGAAAATAGTGTCATTGGTTCCTGAAAAAGTATAACGTACCGAAGAAAAAAATACTTGATAGAGATAAATTTTTAATATCATGAGCTGGCGGTGAGCTAAAGCATCGTGTTAAGTAATGCTGAATACAAATAATCTCTAGTATGAGGGGATGAACTACATAAAACGTGTTTTGCTTAATTTAATAACGAAAAGAATCTGAGAATGGCAACAAGTAATTATAAATAAAGAAATTAAGGTTATATTATCTCTATTAATTGTATCGGTACATGCCTTTTAATTTTGTGCATGATTTAGTAGTATTGTTGAATACTGATATATTGATTACTTTATTTTTTTTATTCACCCCGTACAAAGAACGAGCATTCAACTAGTAATTTTTACAAAGGTTTGAAGTTATACACTATTTACTTATGTCAAGAAAAGCTTCCAATCAAGTTTTTTTTTTAAACTTTATAACGATAACTTGAAAAAGTTTCATACTGCATTGTAAAAAATGGAGGGGGCGTTAAAATAGCTAAAAACGAAATTGACCTCACGTTAAAGTAGGCAAGTTGTGAAGAGAATAAGCAACAAAAAAAATTTGGGTACATTTTTGTCTATAACATCTGAAAATAAATAATAAAATCCTTAAGCATATCACATTATGAAATTTCCCTTCAATGAGATTTTTAAATTGTGATGCATAAAGAAGATTGTGTCTTTTCTGAAAAAAAATTAGCAAATTTTCCATTTTTTCTATTTCGATTTTATTCTATTTCCAGATAACAGTGTATTTATAACAACACTTTTACTACAGGAGAAATATCATTGCAGTATTAAAAATAGATGATATTCTATATGTAAGATAGATAAGTAAGACATGATCTACTTTTAAGAAGACACGCAACCTTCGATACATTTACTTCTTTCTCTAAAATAATTCATTTCTTTTATTTGTATTGAATTATTCACTATAGAAACCTTTGAAAGGAAATAAAAGAATAACCCAGTTATAAAAAAGTGATAGGAGATACATCTAAATTAGAAGCTTCCTTTTTTTCTTTTAAAATCTACCTATTCTAAATCTAATATTTCTAAATCCATGTATATCTAAATCTAAAAACTAACTTTTATGTATAAATTTTTTTTCAATAAAATCTGGATACATTAGTTTATTCCAATCATAACATCCAATGGAGAGATTAAAAATGTTACATAATGTAATTTTCTAATTACTAATTTAATTAATTTAAGATATCCGCATTTTTAATAAATATTTGTGAATAAAAATAAAATTACCGTAAAACTCAATTACTAATAAATTTTTATTTAGTAGAATAGTTTGAAATAACGTCCGGGTTTTAAATTTTTTCCCCTATTGAGCTTTTAGAACTAAGCATTATAGTCAGTTTCCCCAAATCGATTTAACATTTCTGTCTGATTAGAAAGCGGTTAATAAAAATAATTTAAAAATAATTTCTTAAAGTCTTTTTTAGAGTGGAAGAGTTCCAAAGGCATTTATTTAGCTACAAACAGTCGATAAGCAACGATAGAAGCAAATTTAAGCATCAAAGGAGAGCTATGACGCGACCAGTTTGAATAAGTGTTGGGAACAAATAAATTTCAACAATTTGAAGCTTAAATTAAAGAAATAAGAGCAAATTGAAGAAATAAAATCAATGCATAATCTTTATTTCTGATTGTTTACATCACACAAAACTAATTTGCTCAAATTCATTTAAAAATCTTTTCATTCATACATCAATCTTTTCAATTCAGAAATTTATAAATTCATATTTGAACTAATTCGAATCCATTCTTACAGTTACTTTACACTCTGTAATATTTTTTATTAAAAATGTAAATTTTGAAAATCTGCACTTACATTGCTTATAACTTTTACTTTACAATAGTTATAATTTATCAAAAAATTTTAGCATGTCATTGCTGTAATCTAGCAAAATTAACGTTTACAGTTGACGCAAACAGAAATGCTTCTTTAATTAAATTATTCTAGAACTTAATGATTGAGTATAATATCATGAATGATGACTTAAATTTCGATTCTTGTAGGTTTTTTGCTAATCTTGTTGTTCAATCCTCTCAGTAAGGAAGTTTTGGAGTTTTTAAATTTTTAAAAATATAACAAATTTCATTAAACTCAACCAATACCAGAAAGTATTTCTGGACGCATAGTTAATCGGGTTACTTGATATCTTTTAAAATGCACCATATGCTTGATGCATTTTTGTTAAAAGAATTATGCATTCAATGCAATCTAAATATTGCATTTTCAATTTTATTGTTTTTCATTTTATACAGCATTTTTAATTTGTAAATTCTATTGCTTTATTATATAAAAATAATGGCTGTATTTTCTTTCCAAGAAAGTATGTAATCATTTAAGTATTAAAATTTTATACATTAATACGAAACTAGATAAAATAAGCTGTCCATCTATGTAAATAATTAGAAAGTTTTTATTTGGGGAAAAATAATAATATTATTTTCAAATGAGAAACAATTACTATGAACTATTAATTTGTGAAAGATTATTTTCTGTAGTATGCTTAATTTATAAGTTGCGGTTGTTAAAAGTTTCAATTTGTCTAAAATTAATATAAAAATCTTACCTTAAAAAAGTATTCCTCATGCAAATAAAGAAAAAGCCTGCGACATTAGTCATTTTTCTTAACAACATTTTTATATTAAATCCTATTTGTATTTTCGAAGCATAATCCGTACTAATCCTTTAGGCACAGTTTACTTTGCCATGGAGAATAGTGAGAAAAGCACAGCTCGGGTGAATCAACATTTCTTTTTTCGATTGTCATCATTGTGGGATCGAATGTGTTATCTTCTTTTCATTCCAATACAGGTCTTTTTCTCACGACCTAGGATTGTAATGTTGAGAGAGACCGCAGGTAAATACAGTTATCGTAATCATAACAGTAGCTAAATGTGGTGGGTGAAAATTTATCACATTATGGGGCTGTGAACAAATTAAAACAAATTGTTCCATTACTATGCTCATTTGTAGTTATCGTTGCCATTAATACACTAAAACTTATGCTCTTAGTTTTCCTTCTAAAAAAATCGTTTGCGATATTTTTATCAGTATTAAAAAATATCGTTTGAGGATTTCTCTTTGTGTTTATAAGAGATATTTTAATTTTCTTTCCATTTTCTGGATGATATCGTAATGTTTATTAAGAAACACTAGGCAAATTTTACAGGAACAATTTTAAAATACATTTGCTCCTATTGAGTTTTAAGTGTATCATTGTATGATTAACTAAACATTTTATCAAAAGGATTTTGCAAAAAATACACATTCACTTTGTTACTGTTTAATTATAACTTTAATTGATTTAAGCTTCTAAAGTTATAACTTTGAATGACTTATGCTTCGAAAGTTATAACTTTAAAAAAAGAAATATGAATTAACGAGAATTGTCAAGAAAAGAAGAAATTGTAATCTTTGAACTGTCTCATTATTTTGTTGCGTTGTCAAATCATATAGTTATGCAATGTAAAACTCACTCACCATTGTCACCTCATTCATCAACATTTATCAGTCAAAAAACTTTAAACGCAATAATTTTTTTTTAAATTTTTTAAACACTTTTTAGAACACTTTTTTTTGCTTGATTGGGTTTACGCTTAACGGTCAAATATTTTCCAATCAAAATGTTCACTTTTCTACCCTAAACAAAGCCACAGGTATCGAAAAGATATTTTAAGAAAAAAGAAACAATCTGACCGGTATAAATATTGTTATGTCTTTTCTTTATGTATTAAAATTATAAAATAGCTGACAGATACACTATCTCTAAATCATTTTTAATTTGCTTTCCAAACTGGTTTTTTTTTGTGAAATATTGACATAAAAACAATTTGTTTTACTTTAACTTTGCGTTTTCTAAATTGTGAATAATTGGTTTGAAAAATTTTTAAATTACACACCTATAAGTCTAAGGAAGCTAAGGAGTGATGAACATTTCCGCAAAAAACTAAAGAAAACTTTTTTGTAAAAATACAGTCAATATTTATTTTAACCATGTATAAGCTTCAGTAATACTTAAAATTCTTTTATTATTAGCTCTTTTTCACTCAACGGGGACATTTCACCTCAATGAGTATTCGAAATTTTAAATTGGTTAAAGTGTGTTGCAAATTTAATAGTTTCTTGCAAGTTCAGCATGTTGCAAATTTAGGAAGATGTTTAAGAAAAGTTTTACTTTTTTTTGAAGATACAATTATGCATGTTTTTAAATCTGCAACAATTTTATGTGTTTGTTTAACTAAGCAACTAATTTATATATTTGTTTAATTGCACAGTAAACTTTAAAATTTATTTTAATTCTTCAATAAACTTATGCAATAGTTACAAAAAAAACAAATTTATAAAAGAACATATAAATGAGCAGTTTTTTTAAAATGTTAGTGACTAAAATTCATAGTTAACCCATTTGTTCCAAATAATAAGCTATACTCATAGTAATTACATTTATATACCAATCGACTATAAATCGAAAGGATAAAATTGTTTCATAAAGCTTCGTTTTTAATAATAAGAATAATTTGGGTAAATTCAGTTAAAATTAACACACTTAAACTTTTTATCTTTATCAATCTAGAATAACGGAGCAAATGCTTGACAATTTTATTTAGTTATTTTGTTAAAATATCGCATCTCTGATTGCGCATTTTTGCAATATTATGTACTCTACAGCATTAAAAATAAATTATAAATCATTTGACTTTTTTTTTCCTTTTTATTAATTCACACTTTTTACCCTTGCTTTTATGCTTCTATTTAATAAAGGATGCCTAACTTATAGTGCAAGAAAATTCTTTTATATTTAATATATCGTATAAGTGAATATTTGTGATTTTGGTCATAGAACTTTTAAAAACATTTCACGGTTGAAAGGATATAAAATATCAAGGTATAACTCCACATTACCTGTAGTTATTCTTTAAAAATAGTGCTTGTTTAATTTTGTACGTTTTGCGAAATACATTGTCATTGAAGAAATTTTCAAATTATTTACAATCGTACTCAGATCTTTGAAGAAAACTAGGGCTATTAGACGAATTAGTCAAAATGGGTATTAGTCGAACTGTTTTAGAACATACAATTTTTACAATCGTATGCAAATTTTGAATATTCACAAAGCATAATTACCATTATACGCCACATATAGTCTAATACATAAAGATACAAATATTACAATTATTCATAAAATAAATATATTAATTAATTTTAAAAAGGAACTATTTAAATCAAAGAAGTTCTTCTTCTATAAAAAACCTTTCTTTGGAAAAATAACGACCAAAGACTGTAAACACATTAGCTGAAACATATGTTTAATAAACACATTTTAATTTCAGCCGCATTTTAGTAAGGCAGCTAGTATACAAATAAATAAATAGTTACTAATCTAAATTATTTATTTAGTTTTCTCAAATAGCACTTCATAATTATGGATAATTTTAATTGTACAATGCTATTATTAAATTAATTTAAATAATTTAAAACAATATAACGTGTTTCAATGACAATTCAAATTAGTTTATGCAGAAATAGTTATAAAAAAGCATGGGAAGTTAAAACAACTTCAAAAACAACTTCAATATTCTATACTCACTTTTACTCAAACAAATTCTAAAATGGAGCAGGAAATAAAGTTAATCTCAAGAATTACGACCAAATGTAAAAATCTGAGAAATACGTATATATTCAAGAAGATATTTTAAGTTAATTTAAAATAACAAGAACTACAAAAGTACACGAACAATGAAATATTTATATTTAAATAAGTAGTTTAAATATTCGATCTTATCTCACTGGTCTTGATATTTACTTCATAGGGAGAATAGCATCACGGACTATAAATTCCTTTAAAAAAAACTCATGGGTGGTCAAAAGATATCACCCACATTCACTTATCAGCAAATATCTTTGAGGGATATCTCTTAATCAGTGACAAAAATATTTCTCATTTTGATTACAGCAATTTAGTCCCTAAAACTGCATTTTGCTATAACAAAAGTAAGAAAATAAAATAATAATTAAGTAAATTAAAAAAAGAAGCAATTTGAGATGCCTAAGATCGTACCTCTTTTTTATTCAAAATGTTTTAATCTTTTAAATCAAATTCTGTTGCATCTTTTTAATTAGATCATAAAGCCATTTACTTTCTCTATATCAGCAAAATAAATGCCAAATTTTTTTTGTAAAGAGATTTCAACCTGAGTACATAAGATAAAAGAGGGGGAATTGCAGGTTGAGTATTTATTCGATTACTAAGTAAAGAGAAATTGGAATGAGATCAACTCCTTTTTGAAAAATCATTTGTGAGTTCAAATCAAAATTTATAGTTCCTCAATTTCTTAACCAAAAATTAAATTTTGTAAGAACAATCCATTGAACGAAACATACGCATTTAAATTGGGATATCCAAGTTTTACTCAAAATTTTAGTTAACATTAAGCTATTGAGTTAGAAACCAATTGATCTGGAAATTGAAAAAAAAGTAAATGGAAATGGATTGTTCATTTTCTACGCAAACTTGAAAAATTTAAAGTAAAAAAAGTTTTTTAGTGGAACCCTCAGGGCAATAGAAAAAGAGGAAGACCCAAAAATACTTGGCGCAGGACGATTGTAAAGGAATTGGAAACAGTAGAAAAATCATGGAAAAAGGCAAAATATCTGGCCACAAATAGAGTGAGATGGAAAGCTATGATTGAAGCCCTATGCTTTAATTCGGAGTGAAGAGGAATATGTAGATATGTAAACTATTGAATTACAAAAACTACGCAATAAAAAAAATTCTTTTTTTTAAAAAAAAACAAGGGTTTTAAAAAAAATGAAAAGGGGTTTTAGTAATGGATGAAATTTTAAAAATATTTCGGCTTAGGTATGCAATAATGCCTGAGACAAAAGCAGAAATATATTTATGCTAGAAGACATCAATTATTAGCCCCTTCTATTGCTTCGATATCATTTTTTTTTTTATGGTAAACAAATGGTTACATCAAAATAAAAGTCTTAAAACTCCCCTAAATCCCAAATTTTTTTATTACGTTAACATATATTTAGTATCATAGATTTAATTTCCAATTCTATTAGGATAAAGTTTAAACTTAATAATTTTTCTGGGTTACTCTCGGAAAAAAAAAGAACAACTTTATGGATTACATAAAGTTGTTTCTTTTTTCATTTGCAAAAATTTACGATATCATGCCTCTGTTTATTCTTCTTTTTTTTTTAGTAATTTTTATGTTCTTGCAGAAAACAGGAAAAAATGACTTAAAAGTGAGATTTTCTAACAATAAGAAATCAAATTCAAAATAATTGGGAAATAGAAATTTTATACACAGTGAAAGTTTCGAGTTTCATTGCCCTATCCAAGGGCACCCTACACTAACATTTTTTTTTCACATAAATTTTTATTTAATTTTGTTTAAGTTACTATAAAATCTCATTAAATATTTTTTACAAAGAAGATTATTTTGCAATTGTACAAAACGTTAAGTCTTAACACTACTTTAGAATTTAAAATAGTTATTTTATGCTCATTATTTACACTACAATGAGTAATCCCAGTTTTACACATATTTTTAAATAAAAATAAATGCAAATACTTGTAAACCCTTATTAAACATCTTTATAATAAGACGTTACATAATAAAATATTGTTACGTGATTACCTTCTAATAAAATAAAGAAACAAATTACTGGTAAATACCGTCGAAAAAGAGATAACAAAAGTATATATACTGTTATGACTTTAATTTTATACTGATGACAACTAAATATATCTGGGGCTTCCTTGCGTTTCTTTAATAATCACATCATATGATATTTTCTGTCCTATGAGAGAACGCAGAATGGTAAGATATTCATTTTTTCATGATTCAAATCACTCTTTTTTTCAGTCACACTGCTGGATTACAACACTTTGCTTTGGAAAATGATGCAAAATAATAATAAGAAGAAGAAAATAAAATTTACTGTAAATATCAGTTCCGATTTCTCATTTCGAATTTTACATACATTTTTACACAAGTATGTCAATATTGCTATTAGAATATTTTAATAGTTTCGTCGTATACTCCCTGACCTTTAAATTTTTCTAGAAA
Source organism: Parasteatoda tepidariorum (assembly GCF_043381705.1). NCBI lineage: Eukaryota > Metazoa > Arthropoda > Arachnida > Araneae > Theridiidae > Parasteatoda > Parasteatoda tepidariorum. The sequence goes on from NC_092204.1 coordinate 54,346,094, forward strand.
TACCAGTAAAAACTGGAGTTTATAAATGAAATAATGACTTGCAGTTATTAGGGTCAGCTTAGAAATTAAATTTACAAATTTGCACCATAAAACATGCATTTTTTGTAACATAACGAGGTGTAACATAAAATGGTGCCACATAATTTGGAGCTGAGCTTTCACTTTTCCTACAAATGCCAATAGAAACCTCAGTTTATCTATGAAAATATGACACTTTTAACGTTACCAGGGGCAGATTAAATATTAAGTTCACGAATCTGCATCCGCGAAATAATATAAATTGAAAGAGTTTCTACGAATGTCATCATCCTAAAAATGAAGCTAATGTTAAAATTTTTCTGGCTAAGCCCGTTAAAACTCGGATTTGTAAATAGAAATATGACTACACTTTTAATGGTATTAGATGCAATTTCAATATTAATTTAAATCATTTAATATTAACAAAAAACATTATTTAAGTCTAATCGAATAATAATTTTGAAAAATCACCCCATTTATTACCCTGAAGTTTATTACCTTTAAGTTTTTCTAGATTTGGCAGCCTTAACTAGAATTTAATACAAACTAAGGTAAACAACGTTTAAGAGCACAAAAAATATTTATAAATGCAGACAGCTGTTTCGGATGCTCAAAGGGCAACCTTCATCAGTGCAACAGAAAGAAATGAGAGAAAACAGGGTAAATATATAGAGAAAGGTGACGTCACAAGGGGGGGTTAGAGCAATGGCCAATATTTTTTGTGCTCTTAAACGTTGTTTACCTTAGTTTGTATTTTAGCACAAAGGTCGCCCACTCGTGTATTTAGAATTTAATAGTTTATGAATAATCAAGACATTAATCAAACCAAGAAATGAATTCACCCATAAGGAATTCGCAAAATCAAAATAAGGACTTACTTACCCCAACTTCACCAACAACAACAAGGAGTCCAAACCGCAGCATGCAACAAACTCCAAGAAGGGGATCTAATCATTACCGCAGCATGCAACAGACTTCAAGTAGGGGATTTCATCATAACCAACCACTTCCTCAAAACCACCAGACTCCTACTACCCCCATCATGACAAGGAGTTCATACCGCAGCAACCAACTGACTCCAAGAGCCCAACATGATTATAACGAATGTCCAACAACCTTGTTAACCATCGCACAATCTCATCTCCCAAAACCATCAATCAATAGAACTCGAACATTTCTACCAACTCCAAAAAATCAACCACCTCCGCATCCTGACAGTGCACGACAACCTTCTCATGCCTCCAACCTCAGCAGGATCAACGAACGAGAATCGATAGAATCGCTCAATTCTCAGCCACTATCTCCAATAGCTTGTAACAGTACCAGCCAACAAGAGAAACCAACCTTCACTATTCCGCAAACACTCGGAAATCAGGAACGGAACCTCCACCTATCTTCGTCTTCCACTTCCTCGGAAATCCAGCAAGGGTCACTAGGTGTAACTCTCCCCCTACACGACACCAGAGAACAACCTAACAACCATCAATTCTCTTCCGAGGCATTAAGGAAAACCAGACAAGAAGAAATATGTTCTACTATCTCGTTCCTGGAAAAGAGTATAGTCTCCATGAATTGCAATAAATACTACCTCCCATCCAAACACAGGTTTGACTGCATATCAGCACTCACCAAACTTCGTAAGCTAACGTCTCAACAATTTGCTTCAGTACAAGTCTCACCAACCAAAACCTCCATTTCAACGGAAACTAATACTGAAGAGCTTTTCGGTAACCAACAGGACAGTTTAGTCGAAAATAATCTTATCCCAGGATTTCTTCAATCACTTGATGAAAAACTTGAGAAAATTAACAAACGCCTCGAAAAACACGAATCATCCTTAACGACATCAAACATCAACAACCTAAATAATCCAGAACAATCCTCCTCAACTACAGAAAAAGAACTACATCCTACACCATTAGTCATAGAAGGAACAGTAGACAAAAACACAGACCTCATCCTCTCGAAACTTCAACAAAATTGTCCGAAACTAAAAGTAAAGAAAATCCACAAAAACAAAAAATACATCGAACTAATTTTCAACAACAGACATGAAAGAGAAACGGCTAACGCAGAACTACAAAATTCAGGTCTAACAATAAAGGACAAGCGAGAAAAATTAACACATCTTATTATGCTCAACGTTCCTCATCTCTACTCAATCGAAGAATTATTTCTAACTCTAAAAGATCAAATCAAATTCGACAACGACAAAGATATCATCTTACATATTAAAGACATCGAACATAAAAAAGATGTAAACAAACGTCACGTAATAGTTAAAGTCAACAAAAAAATTGCAGATCAACTCCTCCAACTAAATTCCTTCTATATAGGTCTTTTCAGATGCTTTATAAAAAAAAGAATCCTTCTCCTCCGTTGCCATAAATGCCAAGAACTTGGTCACCATCAAGCAAATTGCTCAGCCCCCACAAGTGTGTGTGAAGCTTGCGGTTTCAAAGGACACGACTCCTCCCAATGCAAGGAGATCAGCAACTACTGTATCAACTGTTACAACTCGAATATTGAATTCAACATGTCCATTAACTGCAACCACGCAGCATCTTCTCCGACATGTCCAACATATATTCATCATCTCCAACATCTACGTAAAACGATTGCCAACAATCATAAAAAATGATTATCTTCACATATGTTTTCAAACCTTTTTCACTGTTCTCAAATCTTCGAAATAATTCCCAATCCTATCCAAAATCAGACTTTACAAGTCCCCACATACAATTCTAGAACAAAAATTAACTCAAAATAACTTATGCTATGTTTTGTTTTCTTAAGTTTTACAGGCTCTTTTGTAACTGCTTGGAAGACTTCTATTCTTTGTTTTATTTATTTTTTTTATTGTATTTTATTTTCTAACTCTTCTAACTTCACGGATATCTATGAATTCCTCATTGTACTTTTGGAACATTAACCTTAACTAAGTTTACTTATAAAAAAAAAATAAAAAAAAGAAACAAAATTATTAAACTATTACCGTACCGTAAAAAATTTATCTCATAAACATTCAAAAAGAAATTGGAATTCCTGGATATTTGCTTAGTTAAACATATCTAAATTGTAAAATGTCAACAACTCTATCTATTTTATTCATTCTTACCACTTTGTAAAATTATGCCAAAATTATATTTAGAAGTTTGTAAATATTTTTGCTTTCAATAACTTCTTGCTGACTGGGCTCGTTCCTAGGCTGGAGTGGAGCCGGACCAGTAGCCAAGCTTTGGGCTATATGGTAAAGGGTCCATAATGACCTAGGTACATGTCCAAAGCTAGGAGAAAAGAAAAAAAAAAAGTTTATGAATAAAAATATAAATGCACGTTTAACACTACAAAGGAAATTAAATTTGCATATTTGACCGCGAAACAATATAGTTAAAATGAATGAACTCCTACTTATGTACTCTAAAAATTGGTGTCATCTTCTCTGGAGCTGAAGGTTAAATTTTATAAGCAAGAGAAAAAAAAAGAAAGAAAAAAAGAGGAAAAGAAAGGGAAAAGAATACACGTTTAACGTTACAAACGGCAGTTTAGAAATCAATGTTACATATTTTTAGTGCAAAATCTATAATTTTTTAATGCATACAAATTCTGCGAATTTCAATCTGTAAAATGGTATTGTATAGCTAAGTTATAAATTTCCATAGCGTTGTCAGTCAAAGCTCGTTATTATACATGAAAATATGTAAAAGATCTATTTGCTACAAGTATTTTTGTTTAAAAAGTTTTTTCTTCAACTTTCTAAAATTTCCCTTTGTTTGGTAAATTTAAAAATTAGCTAATAAAAAAATGGTTTTAAAAATTTTCTTCTAACCACAATACTAAAATTGATTTTATTTTCCCTGCAGAAAAATCATTAAAACATTTGCTTTTTTCCATTCAGCTTTACGAAATCCGAAAAAAATAAAAAACTTTAAAAATACTTGATAATCAAGAGTGATACGAATAACTTATTTTGTAATTTTTTGAGAAAAAAATTATCTTTCTCCGTAAAAAGGTTAACGACACCTGATCTAGAATTCGATATTAAGAAAAAACTAAAAAAAGGGAAAATAATTTTTTTTTGTGTCATAATGCCTTTACTTCATTTAATCATTAAAGTAAAATTTTTGTAACGGTGAGCTGTGCAACTAAGATCAATTTCATTTAATTTCCATGTTGCTGATTTGAAACGATTTCCTATTAAAATTACAGGCAAATTGCAAGCATGTGTAGATAATTGTTATTTATTTATTTATTTCCTAAATAATACGAAATATTCCAGAACATTTTATTAATTATATTTTTTTAAATTAACCTCTGCACTGTTAGAATTTTCTTTCTAAAATTAGGGTAAAATAACCGGCAGCACGTTGTACATCAAAATAAACAGTAAATTTTACGGTTCGGAACAATTCTTAACCTCTGCGGTTTTGATAACGTTTGCAACTTGTATGGTTAAAAAACAGTGAATACAAAACTATACGGTTTTGAAACCAGTTTAAACTAGTAAGCTTTGATAACCGTAAAAATGAATTTTAACTGGAAGTAAGAGTTCTGTTACGTTAGACTTTTCGTTTGGTACTGGGCATTGAAGTTAATTTTTTGTAGAGTTGCGTTTTCTGTAGTGAACCGTGGAACGTGGCTTAATTAGTGCCACTTTAATGCGGTGCCATCATCCGTGAGAGATATTAGGCTTTTTAGAGTTAAGCAGCTCTGTGGTGCTGCCATTCGTACCTGAATGAGTGTTTTGTACTCAATTGAAAAGTACAGGGCACTGGAAACTCATCATGTGTTGAAGGAATGGGGTGAAAAAAGTGATGTCAATGCTGGGATTTGAACCCTCGTTGAACCGATCATATCACTTGACAGCTTAGCACTATCCGATCATGTCACAGACAGCTTAGCATGGGCAGTATGTGCCCATGTGCAAGGAACTACTTGACTTTATAAGATTCTCATCACATACTTATAACTACAAGATTATTAGGCATTCGTTGTTGTGTTAGACATCCGATGATGAAAAATAATATAAATTCATAATTCTTATTATATGGCATAGCTTTCAGCTTTCAAAGAACAACCAAGATTATCATTAATTATGGGTATAGTAGGAGCAGATAAAATTCTGGTTGTTTAACCCCATTAGGTGGAAACAAGAGTTTGAGAGTCTTTTCGTTAAGAGTTTGAATACCATGTTTGTTCTGTTTTGATTGAATATGGTAAAATAACAACTAACTAAATTGTTATTTAGCCTCTTCTTTACCTCGGTTCGCATAAGTGAACCTTCGCTTCTTAGCTTTTAAAAACACGCTATAAGAAAATTTACAGTTTTACCTTCACTGAAACATTCGTAGACGTTTAAGCTTTCTGGGGATTCTAATAAATCCCGAACGAGTATTTGGGTAGAATTCCACTTAAACAGAAGTGATTTTTGAAAAATGACGCCAAGTCCACGTGCTTGAAAACTTACGTAATTTTAAATATTATAAAATTTAGTATTTTTTGAAAATATTTCTTTTTCTTTTGTCCTAGTAGTTCTGTGATTTGTATGAATCATTTAAATTTATATTTAATTAATATTTAAAAATAATACAGTCAAAAAAATGCAGGGTGCATTATGCTTATGTGTAACTCGGTACGTATAGCTAGAGCCCCTAAATTAGAGTATGGAATTAGAAGTTAATGATTATGGAGAGGAACTAAATATCGTTAACAAGGAAATCGGCATTCATAAAAACAAAACATGATACCTGAGTAAATCAAGAATATCTGATGTGATTAGGGTGAAACGAATTTTGCCACTATTGAAATTGAATTTATCCCCAAGATTCAAAATGATTCCTAATAGAGGAGCCTTATGTATAACGAAATTTATGACAGCGTAGTAGTCAAGTGAAATCTCATAGTATTATAATTTTATATCTTTTTAGTAATATTTTTATGTGTATTTTAATTACATAAAAAATTAATTAATTGTTTCAGATTAAGGTACATACATTTAATAACTTTAACTTTTTTGTGTTTCTCTTCTTCATAATTTTGAAATTTTACCCCTCCCCCCCCAAGTATGTAATATTTTTTTATAATCAATGTTAGATTATTTTTAATTATTATTTTCAATTAAAATAGTTTTGAAAGTAGTATTTAATGCAGTACTGCACTGTACTTAAATAAAACTTCGTGTTTTTTAAATTTATTTATTTTCCTAAAGAATTATTAACTCTATCATTGTATTAAAATATACCATAATGTAACAATATGACAACTTTCAGTGCAATTTAACAAAGGAAATATTTATATTCGTTTACTTAGTTAAGAACTGAGGTCCACGTATGAGTACCTAAAATTGTTAGCCTCTTTCTAGTATCTATATATATATTTCTCTTACACGGCGACAAAAAAAAGCCTCATTACAACTCCCCGAATGGCAAAGCTCGAAAATCGACCAATGATTGCAGCTGAAAATGTCACATGCCAAATCTAGCTGAGATGGCTCAACGTATAGCGCTTTTAAAAACGGAAACTGAAATAACCTTAAGCTAGGCAGAAGTGAGTAGTCTTTGACGATAGATCTTCATTTTAGTATTTTGTCGAAAGCGCTTTTTTTCGCGAATTTATATATTACAAATTTATTTGACGATTTTTGATTTGACGAATTTATTTGTTTTATTATTGTTATTAGTTATTCATTGAAAAATTAGTCTCAGTCGTGCTGTTACGCTTTAAGATTTTCACATTTCTAATAGGTTTAGCGAATTACATGTCATTTATTTGAATTCAAATTTATTTTAATGACTTAGTATTTACTAAAAAGATGCATTTTAAAAAAAAAGTTGTTATATGGATTTGAATGACTGTTTTGAATTCTTAGAATCTTGTGTATTTGCAATGTACCTAAGTTAGTAGCGAGCGAAGCGAGCTTGGTTTGCGAAGCAAACTAATATTATATATTTTGTTAATTTTATTAAGACTTACGGCAGTAAAATATAAATTTGGAACGGTAAAACATTTTTTTGCTATATTCTTTTACACTTCAGTAGTGAAGAGGTTAGTTTTGTTTCACTAGTTTTGTTTTATGCCCTACTGAAAAATATTTTCTGATATTTCAACTTTCTCGGAAAATGTGAATGTGAGTAAAAATTTTCGATAACATGATAGTCTTTGAAAGCATGTGATAATAACTTGAATATAAAAATTTTAAAAAAAAAATACTGCCCCGTGTAAGCTTACGTAAAGAAAAATATACTACATTCTAGGATTTCGTTTTTCATTAATATATTTAGATAAGAACAACACTTCGAAAGGTATAGCTATCTTATCACTTCAGAAAATAAAGAATAAAAAGAGAATACCAATAACACATTTTCGACTTTCCCACGATTTATAAAGAACAGATTACTCTATCAAACAATATCGGCATCATTTTTGATAAGTAGACAATTTGTCTCTTTTGTGTAATAGTGATAGGAGAAAAATTGTTTAAGGTTTTGTTATTATATTTAGGATAGGCGTGCCGCACTTGCAAGATCAGGCGAATATTATCATGTGTAAAAGGGGCACTAAGGATTGATTGAGAAACAACTGATTGCTTTAAATATTTTACAAATTCAGACTCGAGTTTATCTGCGAAATATTACAGCCGTGTGAGGTTTATCTAAAATAAAAATGATAGTTTCACTTAAAAGCCCTTTCGCATACCATTTTAATTGGTGTGAAAATATGCAGTTGTTTGCTTTTTTTTTCTTCTTTTTCATCGCTACGCTTAAATGTATTGATAAGTTTTAGTGATAAGAATGTTAAAGGACAAATGGTATCTCTTAATTTATGAAAGTTAGCATTTACTTTTAAAATATCCGAGCAAAAACTAGCGTGCAGTAAATCTGTCGAAAATAAAAACGAATTCTACATATTTTTTGAAGACTCCGGAAAGTGTCCTTTTTTTTTAAAATTTAATCTACAAAAAAAAAAAAAAAAAATCCNAAAAAAAAAAAAAAAAAAAATCCGCAGTAATTTTTTTATATTATTATTTTTTTCGAATATTCTGCATAATTTTGAAAGAGCAAGAAATCTGCCCTTTTTTTTCCATTTCAATTTAATTTGCATTTGTGCCGGCCAGGTGGCTGAGCAGTTCGCGCGCCTGACTACGAAGCCAATGGCCGCGGGTTCAAATCCCGCTCTGGGCATGGATGTTTCGCTCTCTCTCTCTTGTGTTGTCCTCTGTTGTGTGCGATGTGTGAATGTGGCCCACCCTATGAACGGGTTTGTGGCAGTATGGCGTGGGCAGTGTTACTCGCCTCCGTGACTTTGGTTCACAGGTGCCCACTGGGTAACGCGAAATGAGTAACTCCTCAGGCATCTTCTAAGGCGAAACGAATAAAGCTCAGTGCCTGCCATTCAAAAAAAAAATTATAATAATTCGCATTTGTGATTTTCACAACGTAAAACTCGACCAATAATCTGAAGAATTTTTGAAGTTGAAACCGCGATTTCACGATTTACATTTCTCTAAAACTATATATTTATACCGTACTTGCATTTTCAATTCAGAGATGCAAATAGAAATCGTGGTATTCGTGATTTTTTTTTTCTTCATAGATGTGGAAACTTCACCTAATAATTTCACATCCCTGCTGTAAATAGTTGTATCTAACATTGGCTTTTATTCTTAATTTGCTTAATTGATGTTATTGTTAATTCATTGACTTAATTGATGTTTATTAATTGTAAATAACAAAAATTGACTAATTTTTCCGATTTGAAAAATGCAGTAGCAAATATGTTTCCTGAAAATATGAATCTGTTTATCTTCAAAAATGTGGATTATTATCTTCTACCTCCGACATCTTCATATATTTTTCGACCATCCAAATATATTTTTTAAGTTTGTAAACAGTCGGTTACCAGTATTTAAGGGTTGAGTTGAGATAAATTAAAAATTTAATGACAAAACAAAAAAAAATGCCGGAATCTGTTATGCCGCGTCAAATGTTGACTGTAATACAAACTCTAAATAAGTTTATCCAAACTGTGCTATAAATTATAAACGTAAATAAGAGGAAAGATATCGGAAAAATCTTAGGATTGTGAGACTTGTGTTTGCGTGAAGAAAACAAATACAATGAGGATTCCGTCTTTAAGGGTCTTGTTTCTTAATGTTAAATTATAAAGAAAAAGAACTTCATTCAAATTGAATAAGTCCCGCAGTGGACTGATCGTTAAGACACGGTTCCCAGCAGATCACCGAAGTCAAGCATCACCGGCTACGGTCAGTGTGCGGGTGGGTGACCACTTGGATCAGCCTGCGAAGGGACCGAGGGTGTGCGGTATTGATCTTCGTTAAACTGTTCTACCGTAAAGTGCTCAACTTCACGTGCAGGTCATTGGGCTACCAAAGCTGGGGGGGGGTGCCATCCCCTCTACAGAGGATCAAAATTGTGATGGCATGTCTTCGGATCATCCTCAGGGATGCTTCCTAGACCGTCGCCAACAGCTCTAGTGCAACGTAAATGAACAACAACGACATCAAATTGAATAAATAAATGAATAATGATTCAAAAAATAAAAATTACTATCCAAATTTTGTTTAACTGGCAATTTGTTGCTATAAAATATTTCATAACAAAAGCAGTTTCTTTATTTTTTCTTTCTTACAACCGGAAAATAATAATAATGTTTCAAAGCGAAAAAAGGAACTCAGCAAAAGCGAAATATTATATCTCGAATTTGCTACGAAATCTGTTAGATAAATCTATTAACGCGAAATCTATTAGGTATAATTGCGTTGTGGATCTCAATATCTCATTGCCCTTCTAATGCCAATAAATAATACAATCAATTGTGGAATCAAAGAATGATGAGGCGTTACAATTGTATTTTAAAAAACACATCTGATAATGCTTTTCTCAAATTTGCTACGGAATATATTAGGTAAATCTGTAAACACGAAATCTATTAGGAATAGCTGCGTTTTGGATCTCAATAACTCAACTCTATTCGAATGGCAATCAATAATAGAATCAATAATGGAATTTTAAAAAAATTGCCCTAAAACCCGCAGCAAAGCGTTACAATAAAAATGTTAAATAAATAATCCCATGAAACTGAAGAGGTACAATATTACTTCATTAAAAACTTCATTTGCCTCAGCAATATACAAATTGGAAATAAAAGTCGAGATGTTTCAAAGGAGACGACTATTTTCTCGATGAAAAGAAACACAAGTTATTTGAAGTATAAAACGTAAAATTGCAAAGAAAAAAGAAAAGAAATAAAGATTCAAAACAAAATTAGAAACACCACAGTAGCCAAATGAGAGAAAAAAGCTGGAAAACAGAACAAGAAAAATCACAATGGCAGAGAGGGGCCAATCTAGCTAAAATGTATTTCCGCAGGTTATGAAAAGATGGTGAAGAACTAATGTCTTTAACAAAGGAATCAGCATTCATATGAATAAAACAAGAATCCAGGGCATCATGCCAGTCACATGATGACCTGGATTCTTGCTTTATTGAAAATAATTTTGGCATTCTCGAAATTGAATTTCTGCCCAAGATTTCAGCAATGTACTGCAATTGATGATTTCTCGTATTTCTCACTTCTGTTCCTTCTCATTCATGTCTGGTAAGTCTCGAAAATGGTTGCCTATTTTTGGGAGCTTGAAACACGTCGATTGTTATTTCCAATTTGTATATTTTTGAAGCGAATGGAGTTTTTAATCAAGTAATCGATGAATTGTTTATGATTCCAAAGAAAGATTTCGATATTGAACAAAGTCATAAGAGTTTATTTAGAATTTTAGTTTCCCGGTCTTCTTGAAATGCGTTCTGTAGACGATGACTTTTTGGAATCGTTGTACATGCTCTAATTTCATTTTTTTAGCAATATGAAATATATTAATATACCTAGTGGATAAATCCCGTTTTTGAGGCAATAAAGTGTGTGTAAGGCGACATTTTATAGCCTAACATATTTCTAAAAATATGATTGTTGAGTTTTTCTAGTCTTTACGTAAAGGGAATGAATGTTGTTTGATTGAGTTACCCATTTCATTCCATGCAACAAGTAAAATAACATTTCTTTCATGCAAATTTTGGATCTGGTGATGTGATTTCAATAAAAATAGCGTCTAATAACTTATTATGTATACCAATTTCATTTCTTCTTAACTTTCCTTATATGCAACCTGAGTAAAATTTATATTACCTGCAGTTAAAACTGAAATCGAAAGAAAGATAGATTGATTGATTGAGATTCACAGCTATTTTCAAAATAAAATTTAAATTAGAAATGGTGCTTTAATCCTTGTATCTTTTATATCAAAAGTTTAATATGAATATATTTGAAAAAAATTATTTTATTAGGAATTTACGGTACTTTTAACCTAGCTCTTAACTGATTTGTTTTCAATGTAAGCATTTGCCTCATAGTGAGGAGATCTCCGAAGCTAGGAAAGAGGTTTAATATATTCTATTACATAACGAACTCTGCTTTTTGCTTGTTTCAGGAAAGAAAGAACCTATTCGCACAATTCAAAACCGGTTTTTGTTGATGTAAATATGAGCCAATTTAATTAACATATTCAAAGCTCAGCAAACCATCTAGATAGCATCCTAATAGGCGGAAATCAAAATATGAGAACAGTTAATTTGATGTTCTGTTCTTTAATTTTTCACACTGTGCACTTACTAAACTATTAGAAATTTGCTTTTAAAATCTATACATACATTTTTCAACCACGACAAGTTGGCTGGTGCAAAGTGAACCTAAACGAACCGATAGAGTTTATTCCAGCGATTTAAGGAAAGAAAGTAAAAAAAGAAAGTTGAAGCGCATATAGTGTGTACAGGCAAAAGAGTACATAGATAGCTGATTTATCGTATTATTGAAAGGAAATGAATAAAAAAAAATTTAATTTAAAGAACTTCATATCGTAGTGAACCAAAGAATCGGAATGATGAGCCAGTTTGGAATTCTTTCCTAACACAATTCACTCATGTTTCACTGGCTTTAACTTTTCCTCCTTCTGACACCTTGTCGCGGTCAATAAATAACAAGGATATATATAATTTCAATCATATTATGTCTGTATAAAAGACTTCTGGTTGTTGTTGTTCCAAATGCCACTTTCCAAGTACTAGCAAGCCTACTCAATGATATTAAACGAATTTTAAGGCAGATGGTGCGTTTCTTGTTTTTCAGTGCCGCCATCTATGGCCAAGAATATGACTTCAAGCCACACACACGTCACAGCCTGTTTATTGGGCAATCCCATTCATCACCAATTTGAAACATATAATGTATACAGATTTTGACTTGAAACAATGATCGATTAATCTTCAATTCAGCACTGATTTGTTATGGGAACATGAAGGACCGTGTCACGCGCGAATTTAACGTGTACCGTCACCATTTACTAGATTAGGTCTTCGGTCAGCAGGGATTGAACTCCCGACCTCTTGGACATAAGCCCAATGCCCTAGCGACCAGGCTATTCCGGCCTCTGACTTCTGGTACTAGAACTGAATGATTCCTAGTTCTGATAACCAAGGTCATCGCGATCTTATATTTTTGGGAGAAGGCAAATTATCCTTCTGCAGATGGAAATTTCTAATTTGACTTAATCATAAATAAGTATTTAATTCATTTGCTTCAATAAAAAAATTATTTTGTTGCTACTATTTTTACTATGCTATTTTCCACCAATATGTTACTAATTTAACGATTTTTTGCATAATAATTCTAGTAAATGAGCCGTGATTGGTCAGTGAGTAAAGCAATGATCTGTTGTAAAGAACTGTGATTCAATACAAAGTGGCTGTCTTGTGTCCACTCAGCTTCAGATCGATGTGTATCAGCGTATCAAGTAAGTAAAGGCGATCTATGCGCAATGCTGACAAAATTACCACAATCTTGTCATTGGTCAAAAAGTGAGAAAGCTTAAACTTCATAAACCCCCTGGCCAACAATGAGCTGTTGCGGGAATGTTTTACTCTCAGTTTAAATGCAAATAGTTAAATATTTAATTATTATTATTTTAGTTAAATATGTAAAATAAGTGATGAACCATTTGATAAATAAATTTTTTAAGAAAAAGAGAACTAAATTCGCAGCTAAAACAAAAATATAATTTTTTACTATCCCATTAATTTGACGTTCCACATACGTCACATGAATGAAAAAGGAAAGGGAAACGCAGGATTTGAAAGCGAAAAATGAAACGAAAAACTCTCGATATTAGTTTATATAAATAATTACCTCGAGCTCCTAATTAAAATGTTTTCAATCATTATGTTTCTTTTTAAATTTAAGGAGAATATTTTGTTTTTGTTCTGCAAAAAAGATGAACAAAAAAATAGAATTTTTGTTGACCTTTCAAGGTATATAAAATAAATAAAATTTAATAATTCTGAAACTATACAGCTCGAAAAGCGTGTTTACGAAAATGGACACCGTAAAAAATACACTTTTTAAGTTTTCAACCTAAATTTAACAGTAAACGAAGAATCACCCGCTAGCTTTTTCTTGTTTATTTTGAACACTTAAGCATAATCTAAGACACTTTGTCCCTGACTTCAGGATCGGCATGACAAAATATATTGCAAATGCAACTTTTCAGTTGTCGTCGGTATTCAGAACTCTAAAAAATAAAGTGAATTTTAAAATTCTTAATTTCTGCAACGTCAATTAAATAACACTATTATATAGTGATTTTGTCCTGGGCAGCCTTATAAAGACGACTATTGACTTGTGGTCTTCTTCTTCTTCTTTTTTTTTAAACAGACAAATTTAATAAACCGCCCCAAGTGCAACTGAGATTTATGCAAATGGCCGATATCCCAATTACATATTTATTTTGATTCATTAGTTGTTTTTAAAGAAAAGTACAACGCTCGTTTAAGAAGTTTCAAAAAAGGAATCAAACAAATACTACACGCATTTTAAGCTATGTAAATTTTTCATAAACACATTTTTCGAGCTATGTACAGTGCTCCAAAAAGAAAAAAAAAACGAACTACCTTGAGTAACTTTTGATATAATTATTGGATCTTCACGTTCTAGAATTCAATCTTAATGGTTCGAGGGGATTACTTTGCTAATTAGTTAGAGCAGACGATATTTCAAGCTACGAAATTAGACACAAAAACGTACTTTCTCGGAATAAACATACCTTTTTTTAAAAGGGGATTCGGATTTCCTACACCCAATATATGGGAAGTCTCAATCTGGAAAATATGGTCCTGATAGTTTGGTCAGGAGAGTGTAACAAAGTTCGGACCTCATAATTTTCTTTTCTTCGTATTTCACCATATCTCGAGAACTTTTTAAGCAAGTTGAAAAATTTTTGCACACAATTATAAAATTCGCTTATTCAAATATAATTCCATGCAAAAAAATAAATTTTACTACACATTTATTATTTTTAATACTTTAATTAACAATAGAAAATATTTTGAATCGTAAGGTATCGAATTTTTTACGTAATTTTAAAATATGCAATTTTACGCATCAAAATTCAAAATTTGAGCGAAATCGGGTAAATAGTTCCTGAAAAATAGAATTTTAAATTTCCGACTTTTTCAAGTTTTCTTTCAATACATAACTAAATTGATAATTATTTCCTTAACTTCATGCAGCGTTACCTATAGTTCTAAACTAACTTTATTTACCTATTCACTCTTGCACTATTTGAATTTTAATTTGTCATAAAGAAAGGGAGAGTGTTTTTGAAGATAAGGTCATTGGCATTTCACAATTTCTGATGAAACTGGCTCATTGGTGTAATTAGAAGCTCCATGACGAGTGATTGACAGATGGAATTTTCAGTGGGAAGGAAGGGATTGGATTTGTTGAAGAAGATATAAGAATTGAGAAATGGAATCCAAAAACGATACCTATGCAGAATGAATTCTGTACAAATAAAATGAATTATTATTATGAAAGAAGGAATTCTTTCATTAAAAAAGTCAACTAAAGTTGAAATACATAAAAATTTATTTGTGTTATTTAAGTTAAATAAGAGAAGATAATTTTTTAACTATACTGAATAGTCAAGCAAAATTTGTCAAATAGGTAAAATCATTGGGACGTCGCAGTGATAGTGATCTCCTATCTCAACGCTTCTCTCTGCTGATGACTCCTGGTACTCTCCTGATTTTATACTTTGTTCCAACTAGTAGGTATTCAATGTAATTTAAGTCAGGTAAATAACCTTTTTAACTCTAAATTACCTTTCTATAGATCAAAAACAAAGTTTATCATGTTGAGTTTTACTGAATATTCCGACAAACTTTTGAAACATTTCCAAAAAATAATATTTGAGAAAGTGATTGGTGAGATGCAACAACCTGCGTAACTAGTTTTACTACAGTAGGAATAACTCTATAGCTCTGTTGTCTCTCGGCTACTATCTGTCCCGTTTTTTTTTTTAAATGAGAACGATCGATTCACTGTAACTTTGACATACTTATCAACCATCACTGCAAACCGAAACCAAATTTTTGTAAACAAATAAGTATTTTGTAGGGATTTAGATTTTGTAGTAAAACAAATAAGCATGATAATCATTTTCAAAGATAACTATATTATGCATGAAAGTTAATATTTAGTTTATAATAAAATAATGGGGGTTATAGGATTGCAGTACTACATTGAAAATAAATGCCCTGATGCTTGTAAATCAGTATCGATTCAACGTATGGCAGATGAGCACAGACGAAGATTCAATTGTGAACCAGTGATCGTTGTAGATGGCATGGCTTTAATAAATCGGTTGTATGCGAAGAATTTAGAGTGGATATATGGAGGGCAATGGCTACAATTCATAAAAAAGCTTGAAGAATTTATTTCTCTTTTTCGAAGCATCGGCGTAAGGCTAGTATTTTTTTTCGATGGTACTGTTTGTGCTGCCAAACGCAAAGAATGGGTAAAACGACGTGTCGCCAAATACCAACAAATCAAATCTATTTTTTCGAATATTCATGCCAATCATAGAGAGCCGGATCAGAAACATTTTCAACTTCCAACCTCCATGGGTACCTTAACGAGATTTGCTCTCAAAGAGCTCGGGGCTGAAGTTTATCAAACCGATCGTGAAGCTGATGAATCCATTGTTGAATATGCTAACAATAATAGAGATGTTTTCGCAATACTCAGCCAAGATTCAGACTTTATTATTTACAATACAAAAACCTATCTATCTCTATTACATCTTGACTTAGAATCTCTGACAACAACTCACTATGATCGAGATTGCTTTGCTTTTCGATATCTTCATATAGATGTAAACCAGTTACCACTTTTTGCTTGTTTAGCTGGCAATGATATTATACCTACTTATAAGTTAAACTATTTTCATAGGTATCTATCGAACAACAAAATAGGGAGAATATTTATAAGTGATATTGCTGAAAATCTCGCTGCTATAATTAATGAAGAAGGTTGGTCAGCTGATGTTAATAATAAACAAGAGTTACATTCCATTTCAAAGCGAATCTGTGGTAGTTCAAGCTTAATGCAACTTATTCGATTAGGTTTATCGTCTTACGTGATAGGATATGATAATATCCCTTCAAATAAAATCAATATTTATCTGCAGCCAAGTTCAGAAGGTGAAGTATTATCAAAGCATCTGCAGTGTGTAAATGCTCCCTTTGTGTTCAACTTACTGTGCAATTTAGAATATGAATCTAGTGAGGTAATCTTTAACACATTTATTTTAAACTAGTTTATTCACAATATTTATTATTTTTTATAATACAAATTTGTAATCTCACTTTTGTATAATGATTTATGTAACCTATGTATGTTATAACTACAATCATTATGTTCTCACCGAGTGAAATCTTCGAGGCACCGAAGTGCCATGACTAGATTCAGAAATGAAGGTTTATCTTACTACTCAATGGTCACCAGAGTATATGCATCTAGGCCATGGGTCGCCAAACTTTTTTGATCATCGACCCCTATGTAATTTTTCGAAATCTCCATCGTAATTTTCTGTTAATTTTCTGTTAATTAAAATAAAACTCTATTAGATATTGTGTTTCGACATTTATTTCATGATTTTAAGCATTTATTAAAGTTATAGTTCATTGTGTAACAATAATTTTACGAAAAATATATTAATGTGGAAATTTAAATACCTTAATATTTATTAAATAATAAGTAAAGTAACTGCAGATTTATTACTTCTTAATCAATGAGATGGGTGTGCCTGGGTTTTTTTTGCAAGGTTCGCTATATTGGGTTCAAAATTGGCCAATTTTAATCTTAAATCTCCTCAAAACTCCACATTTAGTTTATTTTTGTACTTAGTTCAGATTGAATTTACGTGAAAGTTAAAGACACACATCAGATTAAAATAATAATATTTTCAAAAATTTTGTAATTTTCGTAAAAAAATACAAAGTGTGCTATAGTTTTGTAGCGGGCAGTACTAATCCATATTATTATTGCTTACCTTCTTTTTTACATGTATTGATAATTAAAATTGATATCTAAACTAAACGAATGGTTTTTATAAAACAATAACTAATTATCCAAAATTATAAAAGTTTTAATAGTGACACTGCAAATATTCAACACTGTTCACAGTTTGCAAAGATAGCTGAAACTGCTTATGATATTTGCGTTTGTAATGTCAATGCTCGTCACATGTGACATTTGGACAAGCGCACATATGCATATGACTTATAAACAAGAAGTGCAGAGTTCGTGCCACTGCACGCTGGTACGTAAATACTTGTTTCACCCGAATAAATATACGTTTATTAATTTATGTTCTATAAAGAAACTGATATTAAGTCTATTATAAAAAAAATTACAAATTTTACATACTTAACTAGGTATGTGTGATTTGCGTATAAAGAATTTTTTTTTTTGACTCCCAATCGACCCTTTCGATTCAGATCGACCCCCACTTTTGTTAAATAGACCCCTGGGGGTCTATATAGACCACTTTGGCGACCTCTGATCTAGGCAATTGTTTTATGCGCAGGGTGTGAGTTTTGCTCCTCCAAAATTTTCCCAGGAGTGAAAATATTCTTCGTAAAACTTTGGTTAAAATTGTCAATTTCTTTTCTTGATTTAAGATAATCTTATAGAAAATAAATCAGTCACCTAAAAAGAGCAAAAATGACTTCTCTCATGAATGCTGAGTTTAGGATATTAATTGTTATTGCTGTAACAATGCCAATAAATGCAGCTGCCATTGTAATTCAATGTATAATAAAATCTAAAAATTTCAGTTTGGAGCAATCCGATGAGGTTTAGAAATTGCATTGTGAAGGATGCCTTTCTCATGTCACCAATGAAAATGTAAATTGTGACATAAATTTCAAATATGCTATTAAATGACTGTAGCAATAAGAATTACAAAAAAAAAAAAAAAATCTACGCATTTTACAGTAGATCTATATAACGAAATTCTATAAACTGGAATTCTCCTTTAACCACCATAATAATTTTGTGCGAAAAAACAATGTAACTTCCAGTTAAGAAATTTCTGTATCTAAGCAAGATTTATTTATTTTACTTTACATTGCATTTTTAATTACTTGCAATGAGATTTCAATTTAGAAAGCTACGCAAACAAAAGTTTATAAATTGATTTGTTATTAGTTCTAATACTCAAGAAAATTCTAATTTTTTTTTGTGAATAATAAATATTTAGATGCATATTGGGTTTTTTTAATATTTGAATTTAAAAATTATTGCATTTCAAGATTAATCCATTTTCAACTTGTTTGATTGGTAAGTTTAAAGGTATGTAGATCTACATAGCACAAAATTCAATAAAACTCAAAGCCTTGAGTTTTAAATTTGTGATTGTAAAGATCTTCTACAGTATTGATATTATAGAAATCTTAGTTTACTTAACCTGTAAATTATAATAAAAATTATGTGATTTTTTTTTTTAGTTAAGTATGCAAATATTAATTCTAGTGTATCTACTTGTCATAATTTATATTGCAGTTCTTTTAGAACAATTGCTGTTGCTTACAGAGTGTCTGTAATTTAGAAACATAATGTTTGATTTGAACCTCTCCACTATTTTGCAATTCACTCCTAAAAAATTAATATGGAAGTGGAACTACTCTTTTTAAAAAATTTTCTTTGGGTTATACTGGAGTAAGGCGAACAGAGGCAAAGCTTCATTTTAAATTTATGACCCTTTGATAAATCTTTGAATGTTAGTTAGTTAAAATTACTGATGAGTCTAAGTAAATTAAACTTATAAATCACATCTATATAGTAAATATATTTCACACCTTATTTAGGTTCTCGAAGATACATCTAGACTCCCATCAGCTTTGGTGTATCGTAAAATTCGACAAAAGTGTTATGGAGTTCTATTCAATTATTATTCTTCTCAAGGCTCTGCAGATAATACTTTAACAAAAGATGGGAAACCAATTCTTATAAGGGAATGGTGTGCTTATCATGGGAATTCCATGGAAAAACCAGAATATATACAGCCATTACCGATAAATCTTCCACCTAGACTGAGAGGTATTTTGTTAATGCCTTTTTAAATTTATCTTTTACAGCTACACCAGTCAATAAAAAATTTGAGAATACTTGTTTTCTAATTTTTCAGATCATCCATTCTCTGTTGAAAGGTTATGGTTTCAGTATTCTGAAGAAGAAAAAATGATGGTCCTGCATTCTATTTTAGAACTTTCATTTCAATTTGACACATTTCTAAATATACCTAAGCATTTAATTGTTTTAGCTTCTGTTTTGAATTGCCTAATAAATGGAGTGAATTCAGATATATTGCTAGAACCATTAGATATTGCAGCATTAATCATTCAAGCCTTATCCCTTAAAGATATGGAAGAATTGAGAGAAATACAGGTTAGTGTAATTTTTTTAAACCCTTTGACAGTCTGTCATTCTATTTCTCAATTCCTTTCTCTGATAAATACAGAATGTTGCTCATTGCTCCATCAGGAAATGTTGGCTCTGGTTGTGGTTCCGTTGCAACTTCTTTGTCGGTATCACTAACTTCTTGAGATTCGCAACTGTTACTTGAACTGACACCCACAAATTTTAACAAAACTGTAATAAATTATTATATTTTCTTCATCATGAGCATCAGAAACTACTATTTTTCTTCTCAAAATGAAAAAAAAAAAAAACTTTGATATTTCTAAATGCCGGTAGAATTTCTGAACGATACTCAATAATTTTCTAATGTCAAAAACGATCTGAAACAGGTTTTATTAAAATTATATGAATGCCGACCAGGTGGCCGAGTGGTTAGCGTGTCCGACTGCGGAGCCATTGGCCACGGGTTCGAATACTACTCAGGGCATGGATGTCCTTTCTCCTTTGTGTGACGTTGGCGACGCTGCTCCACCACGGGTGCCCACTGGGTAACGGGAAGAGAGTAGCAGTTCTGTGGCCAATGGGACAAACCCCAAGTGCCTGCCATTAAAAAAAAAATTTTTAATTATATGAATAGTATGTGTGGCAGGACCATTAAAATAAGTTTTTTTTATTGCAATTTATAAAAATAAAATAAAAATCTTAATTCAATGTTTAATTTACCAAACCAAAAATAAATAAATGTTGAATCAAAATTTCGCAAATTAAAAATTACAATGAATGAAATCAAAAATAATTGGAGTATACTGAAACTTTTCTTTTCCAAATATTATTTTTTTCCAAGAATTGCAAAAAATGGTTGGTCAATAGTGATAATTATGTTATATATATATATATATATTAATTTTCACCTTAAGTTTAATTGAGTTTTGTTTATGTTTGCATCCCCACCAACCAAACCCATTCTTTCAAACATCTGCAACATTCTTTTTAAGATAACCAAATTTTTATTAAAATCCAACAGATTAACAAATACAAAAAACTGCAAATAGATTTTTAGATTTTTGTAGTAGCCAATTTGTAAAAAAGTTTAAAAATTTTCACAATTGTCTGCAAATAGTCGCCTTAATAAAAATATTCACAAGTGCCTAAAATTTGAAATCCACCCATTTCTATGATATAAAATAAAATTTCATGCTTGTTAGTTGTCTGTGTTATATTAAATTCTCCAGCAACTTTCTTGTAAAAAAGATTTTAAATCTGTTATTTTATTATGAACTTAAAAGGGGTGATCAAATGAAAAGGTACGAAACGACATGGTGGGTACAAATGTAGACTTTATTTAAAATATACACCATAGGCCTGTGCACAGCGATCCCACTGATGAACAAGCCGCAGGATTCCTTGTTCCCAGAATTCCTGTGGTCTTGACGAGACCCAGTCCTTCACAGCGTCCTTGAGTATGTTGTCCGAGTTGAAGACCTTCCCTTTCATGTGTTTCTTCAGTGGACCAAACACATGGAAATCGCAGGACGACTAGTCCGGATTGTAGGGCGTATAGTCCAACGTCTCCCACTTGAACTTGGCCAGTTCCATGTGTGTGAGTCTGGAGACGTGTGGACGCGTGTTATCACGGAGCAGAACCACACCCTCCTTGAGCAGCCCCGGTCTTTTGTTCTTGATGGACCTGCGCAGGCGCATGGGTGCAAGTTGGAAAAAAGGCCAAGACTGAAAATTTTTTGACTGAAATACCTAACATACGCAACACCCCCTCGACATATGCAAACTATCTAAGAAAGCTTTACCATAATGCATCAAGTTTAAATACTGTACAAAAAATATTTATTCATCTGTCTTTTGACAAAATAACAACAGGGCATAAGAAAGTAGACCAATAACGTAGACCTAAAAAATATTTTTAAGGACAGAAAGAAAAAATTCCGATTTCCGTCTTCAAGTCAGTCTTGTTTCCGTCCGCGGACATTTTCGAAAGACGGAAATCCGTCCTGGGGACGGAAGACTTGCACCCATGCGCAGGCGTCGGAGTGTCTCACAGGACATTTTTCTGTGCTCGAGGAAATCAGATAACAACTCGCTGCTCCTCAATCGTCGAATTTTGCAACGCAAACGCCATCCAGTCCTCATACGGACAGCCGCATCATTTGGACGCCGCTTTTGATAAGAGCCTCTGCTCTCTCCTGCTCAAGCGGGCACCCGCGCATGCTCCGATCCCAGTCGCATCCCGAGATGTCTCGCTACGTTCTCCCATAACGGAATATGCAAATATTTAACTGTTACGTTTCTACGTCGTTTCGTACCTTTTCATTTGATCACCCCTTGTAGATATGTATGTTGTTTGAAATAAATGTATTTAATATTCCTAGTTTAGTCGTGAGCAGGTACTACAAAGTACTGATAGTGTCATAGAATTAATTATTGCCAAATTAAAAAAGTTTAAAACATACACCGCATATTGAAATTTAATTTGAATTCAAAATGAACAACCTTGAAATTTATTTTTTAATCCCGGTAAAGTTTATATTTAGTTATCCTGTTTTAATCTTAGGTAATAAATGCAAAGGAAAATTTTGCTTAAACAAATCACCATCATGAAAGGATATGTTCATTAAATGAATCTAATGTAAGCTGTCAAAAAATTTCCCTTAGTACATAGTGGAACTGTTCAACAAAGTCTGTTTGGATCTATAGAATGCATCATTCTTAAAATGATCGAAGCACTTATTTTTGCTATAAACACTTTTGATGATAATTAGCTTATAACATTGTCTCAAGATGAGATTTTTTTTTTAAAAAATTGTTGATTGATGTGGATACAAAAAGTTTTAGTATTTATATATACCACAGCAACCTGATACTCTTTCATTTCATTCATTGGAAAGTTTTATCTCTTTTTAATGAAAGACCAAAAAAAAAATATTGGTTTGGAAGTACTAAGTGCATGGTATTGAGAAGATAAAAAGCATTAGGGACTTAGAGTAAAAGCTGTTAGTATTCTGCAAGATTTTTAGGAGCTACCAATGTCTCTGAATACTGCTAGAATCGCTAATTAATTAATAACGCAATATAATTATTTTTTTTTTGAAGTTGGAATATCATTAAAAGGATTTTTGTTTTATAAACAAATTATAAAACAACTTTAATAAAGTTTGAATATTTTTTTTAAACATTTCAGTTTAATGGTATTTTAAAATTTTGGTTTCAATGCAATCTATTCTTCTCAGTGCAAAAATTACATTTTTGAAATTTTTTATATGCAATATTGTGTATACACTCTGATGAATACACAATATTGTTCATTGTTCCATATAGAATTGTTGGCTCTGGTAGTATTTTTTAAAACTTTTCATTTTTATAGTGGTCTATTGTGTGTTAAGTAATAATAAAATTATTTTAATTAGGCTAAAGCAAAAAATAAAAAGTGTCCCAAATAAAAGGAGATATTCCAGCTTCAGTGAAGAACTTAAAATTTAAGTACAAACTACTATGAAAGTGCATAAATAAAAAGACAAATACATTATTTCAAAAATGTCTAATCTGAATTCAATTTGATTTTAGGCACCTTGGGTAGATGCAACTGCAGTCAATGTGTCAACCCTGTTTATGAGAGGAGTAACAACAATTTTAATGGCCATAAATGTTTGTGGTAATCCTTTTCCAATAGCACTTGCAATGCCTTGGCATTTTTTTGATGGGAAATTATTTCATCATTATCGTATCAAAGTTAAAGAACAGCCTTATGTCAATACTATATGTAACCAAAAAGTAAGTTCATTTTTAACTATGCTGTATATAAATATATTATTTAAAAGTATGGATAGAGAACCACATAACTCCCAACTATTTTGTGGAAAAACTTTGTCTTAAAACATAATGTATTTTAAGTCATATTGAATTTTACTGTAATTGTGCAATATTGTTGTAAAACATGTATTGTAGGTCTCGAAGTCGGCCTTAGAAAAAATCTGGACATTTTTCGTAACAGTGTACATTTTGCAAATCGAAATTGAATGCAGAACGTAAATCATAATATGTGATATATAAATCACTTTAATTTAAATTCTGATGTGTGATTACCTAATAATTTTCATATGAATAGTGATCATTATGAGGCAAATTGTAATTTTTGACTCGAAAAGCACTTAATTTAGAACAGCTATGTGCAGAGCCGGATTATACCTTTCGTAGGCCCTAGGCATAGCTGTTTTTGGGCCCTCCCCTCCTTCCCCTACTCCTCCCCTCTTTTCAAAATATATGCTAAAATTTTCTTGTATATTTTTTTTTTACATTTTTATAAATATGGATTTTAATTTACGAATTTTTTTATTGAACTTTATCTGCAATACCGACATACTGCCGATATTGCAGTTGATATCGATAATACCATTATGATTAGTTCGATCGATAACTATGTAAACACTTCACGTCAACAATACAACAACAAACCAGCAAAGAAAACAGTGAAATTGATAGTGAGATTAATTACAAGAAATATTTATACAGTAGAGAACCAATTATCTGGGATGCTCGGGACCATCGCTATCCCGGATGTCTGAATTTCCCAGTTTTCTGGATCGACCAAAAAGTGTCATTAATCGATGTTTTATCGAACCCGAATTACAAGGAAATTACACAAAAATTTGTCAGAATCTGAGATTAAACTAAAAGCGCAAAATTTGGTGAAAATTTACTCATCCGATTTAGAGAAAAACTT
>NC_092204.1:54372240-54402165 GCF_043381705.1 Parasteatoda tepidariorum
CCTGTTTTTCGAGTTGTTCGGTGCTCGTCGGTCCACTGCTTCCAAACTCGCATCACTGTGGAACTGTTCCGCTGCATACGAGCTGCTATTGCGCGATAGGAAAATCCTCCTTCTCGAAGGCCGATTATCCTCCCTCGTTCAAACTCCGTAAGTTGCTTGAATTTCTTATTCTTCCGTCGTGGAGGCATACTCAGGTCTCACTAAACGTTTGCCACTAACAAATAATCATAGACTATTTTCAACGTCCCGCTACAGCACTTTATTTATACGCTTTCAGCATCAATTCAGAGGGCGCTGCGCGCGCCACGCACGCGCGATGGCTCTGAAACTTTATTAATTTGCATAATATCCTATATCCATTATTAAAATAATATTTCATTTGATTCTGATGATTCCTTCATGGTGTTGCATTTTCTACAAACAGCAGTTTAGAATCAGATAAAAGGTATGAATAAAATCACATAACAGGGTAGGAATGAAATCAAGTAAAAAGTTATGAATATGATATGAAATACACGAAGTAAGTCAAATAAGTTCCTAGCTAAATTGAATAAAATTGCATATGCATTAAAACATTTATATACAGTTAAAAATACCAACAGCAAGTTAATACGCTAATATGTTAGGATGATGAATATCATCTAATAAATACTGCATGCATAAAATAGAACTCCAAAAATACGTTAAACAATATAATAGACTAATGAAACTTATAAAAACTAAAATAATAAATAGGATCACATATTATATCACAGGATAACAATATTAACCTAATAATGAAGTTAACAAATTGAACATATTTCTAAATCGACGAAACACTAGTTATCATTCTAAGACTAAGACGAAAAACTAAAATTTGCTAGAAATTTCAGCTTTCTAAACATCAGAGGTGAACAATAGTCTGGTGTAAAAAATCTAGGAGAAAATATTTTTTGCATCTTCTTGAACCCCTTTTCACTCTTCGAGCATTAAAAATTGCATCTATCAGAAGTTGCATCTTGCTCAAGTTTATTTATTATTTTTTTACTGCTCTTTGCAAGTACCCACTGGCAGAATTCCAATGAGTTTTCTGGCCCCTTATTTTTTTTCAACAAAATTCAATGTTTTTTTCAAGTACTGTGGGAATCGTTCTGATACAAAAAAGGGAGGGGGGAAGAAGAATGTTAAGAAAAGTTATGAATTTTGAGAGAAGTTGTAAGATATTTAAAAAGGGAATAATTAGTTTTGTATTAGTCCTAGAGTCTTGGCTGTGAAACAAATGTGTTATTATCACAATGTTACAAGATTAAATTTAAAAAAAAATTATAGTTACAATTATAAGAGACAAAAAATGCTTCGAATTACTGGAAAAATAAACTTGTTGAAATTTGAAATTAGATTGAGGGAAAATTGAATAAAAAAAGAAAGCCGATGAAACAGTCTGTTTTAAAAGTGCCATAAGTTATAAAAAAATCAATTATCTTAACTTTGCTTTTCATACATTTTTATTTTCTTTTACAGAAGAATATTATCAAGCAGTTTTATTGGCTACTTTCTGTTGTCACAACAAACACCCCTTTCAACTTCCATAATTTTAGATGGGCAAATGTTTTTAAGGATTTTGATGTATCTTATTTATATTAACATCTGTGCTGTAATTTTTTATTATTTTTTTTTTTCAAATAAAAATTTTGATTTTATGAAAGTTAATTTTTATAATTTTTTTATATCTTAGTATCCTAACTATTAACTGAACAATCAAATGAAAACTTGTCAATTAGTATGTTGCAATGATATTGTTATGGCTTAGTTTTCAAATAAAATACTTATGACATACCCACTGTACTAGTTTTTTTTGGCTCACCTCATTTTAACAAAAAACATGAACGCTCTGACTGCGAAGAATACATATGGTTCCATTTGCTGAAGACAGATCTAATGTTATGCAAATCAGGACTTCAGACACTTAAATTTTTTTTTTGTCGTATGCCTGTTTAGGCAGTGGGGTGCGATTGTTCCTGTTTTTCAGTGGCGTCATCTATGGCCAGGAATTCGACCTCCGCCACGTCATTCACACAACCACAACCCGTTTATAGGGCAGGTAACTCAAACACAAAGGAGAAAGGACATGAAAGGAAAGGTTCTCACACACAAAGGAGAAAGGACATAGAACACACAGAGAGAAAGAAACATCCATGGCTTGCCTGGGATTCGAACCCAGGACCTTTTTGATGCAAGGACAGTTCCCTGCCCCCTACACAGGCCGGTCGGCGGACACTTACATTAACTTGAACATTAATTTAATCATAAGATAGTGGGCATAAAACGCATGGTGATAGGACTAAATCATAAACTGAGGATGATGAATACAAGACGACCATAGTGAAAACACAAATTAACAGGAAAAGAACGGTAGTAATGAATACTAAAGTACGAGTGACAGTTATATTTAAACTCTCACATAATGTTTATGCCAACACAGCATAACAAAAAGTAAAGTGATTATCTCTTATTTAAAAAATACATATAAATTACAAACCATGACAAAAAAAGATGTAATATGACGCTGTGTTTGATGACCTCATTACCTAGTGGCTGTCAGTACCTCCAGCATACAGGTGTGAATAAAACAAGAATTTCAGCTTATAACGTTCACTGATTGCACAGTTGGCATTACTGACAGACCATACATTACACAATTAAGCTTATCTATATTTAAATTTGAAATAATGAAATACTAATTATAAAAACTAATGATTCTGCAGTTTTGATACAACCAGATTTCCATAGTGTTTTTTTTTTTAAATTTTATTTGTATGAATGCTAAAAAATGGGAATATATGATTTTCATATGCTTTAGTGTGAGAACAATTAATTTTAGTAGTTCCCACTGACGTATAATGAACTAGAATGATGAACAATCACAGTTTTGTAAAAATAAATTATCCCCAATAATATTTTCAATATCACAAATAAAAGACAGCTGCAACAAATTAACAACATATAATGAACCATAATAATGAATAATCACAGTTCTGTAAAAAAAAAATTATCCCCGATAATATTTTCAATATCACAAATAAAACTATCTGCAACAAATTAACAGTCTCTCTTCTAAGGTACTCATAAAATTTTGTTTAGTAAACTCAATACTTCCATTTGAAATCAACACTCAACAAATACTTGATGTTAACTTGGTTGACATTATACACAATATATCTATTAAAAGTTAAGGAATTATCAAGCATTTCAAAGAAAAGATTTATCACATGGAAAAATTAATCCTCACTTATTTGCTCTACTGTTCATGAAGGAAAAAATAATAAAAAAGAAAGATTAAAATGGTTTTAAATAACAGCAAAAGGAGAAGTATCTCTATAAATGTAATTAGGATCCAAATTGATTTCTGTAATCCAAATTGAAAACTTGTATAGATGGGGGAAAAGTTATTTATTTACAGCCATAACTAAATGGTCACACTCTTATAGTTTGTCTAAAGTAAGAACTCCCCTAGCCATTCGCCAAGATCTGTGACGGTGACTATGGTAATGAGATATAACTATTTCAAGTAGAGGTATGGGGTCACTGTTTAGGACAGGTTTTGACTCGGTTCGGCAAGAGAAATGTGATTTCTTTCTCTGGTCTAATGTGCTAACCCGAGAGTGAAGATAAGCTATGCTCTCTGTAATGCGCTATTCTTGTTTTCGTAGCAGCAGAAAGCCTCAAGACTTTGTGGCGGAGGGAGTTCTTACTGAAGACTAACTATAAGTCTTTTATTATTTTTTTTTTTAAAAAATGCAAAGATTGAATTCTATATGTGATACTCTGTGCAGGGAAGAGGGTTTTTATACAGGGTTCAGCTTGAAAAGATTTAATTATTTCCTTGACTTTTCCAGGTCAATATACATAAATGTACAAAAAAAAAAAAAAAGACTAATAAACTTTTAAAAAAGTGAAAGGTAAATTCAACATGAATACAGTGAAATCAATCATTTCAACTAAATTGTAAAAACTAGCATTTTAAATAATCTTACTTTTTAAAAAGTAAAACAATAATCAGATAAAACAGCAATATGAACATCAATGATTAAGATAACTTGTTATGCTTTAGATTTTGAGCTGTGAAAACAAAAAATATTATTTTTCTAAATAAGTCCCAAGCTTTTTTTTTTTTAACAAACTTAGAAATTTTAGACACATAGCAATTATCATAGAAGTAGGACCCTTTATAATGTACAGGGAGAAGATATAAAAAAATTACAAGCACTCAGAAAATCTCAGGTACCTTATTTTCTGTAAAAAGTGCCACACCAGTATAAATATAAAAGTTTATCAGAATCAACACTTTTAAAATAATAACAAAAAAAAGAGGGAATCAACTATATTTTAAAAAACTATATCTTATACTTAAATTTTTTAAAGACAAATAATAAAGAAATAAAATGAAATTGTAATGAGAGAAAAAATACAAGAAAATAACTGGAAAAGAAATTTAATACTTAACTCTTCTTTAACAACAAAAATATTGGATTCTCATTTTATCTTAGCACTTACTTTTGACAAAGATGTGTTGAGAATTAAACAGAAAAGAAACATACAAAAAATCACATTAGGTAAATTAATAATTAGTCCTACGTTCAAATTTCAACGATTAAATTGTTAATTCAATACAAATCATCAAAGAGACCTAAATAGTA
This sequence comes from Parasteatoda tepidariorum, assembly GCF_043381705.1. Lineage (NCBI taxonomy): Eukaryota > Metazoa > Arthropoda > Arachnida > Araneae > Theridiidae > Parasteatoda > Parasteatoda tepidariorum. The sequence goes on from NC_092204.1 coordinate 54,376,917, forward strand.
AAAGTTACCAAACTGGGAAATTTCATATACACAAAAAAAAATAATACATAAAAAACGTCCCTTTAGTTTAAAAATTTAATAGCTTATAAATATTAGTAACTGTTTTCAATATTTCACTCATTGAAAAATAAAAAAAAGAATTAATAATTGTGGAAAAGAACAAAACATTTGTGTCATTAAACATTTTTGCCAAAGTATATGGTTCCTAACGCTCAATTAACTACTTAAATAATTCTGCCATCATATAATTTATAATATGAATAGTATTTTTACAAAATGATAAATTAATCTTTTAAATCGCATACTTAAATCATATAAGATTTGTTACTATAGGTGCATAAAATATTGAAATAATTAAAGGGACCCTAAATTAAAATATCAATTGACTTTATTTTTTCTCTAAAAAAATCATAGAAAGTTTGTCTGTAATCTATTGCGCCTTAACACTATTTTTATACATCATTCTTCTAACATGAAGACAGAAGTTTTGAGTTTTATCCAGAAAGGCCAATTGGCGGTTGTTCACATTCTTCACTTTTTTTATAACAAAATTTGTGTGTCATTTTTTAACCATATTAATTTTCTTTTTATATACATTATATATAAGAAATTATTTTTTTAATTCAGATTTAATAAGATGAAAGTAAAACCATAGTTTTTCTATCTACGGACAGAAAACACAGTGGTCTATAGAAAAAGGACGTTGAAACTTACTATTACCTCGATCTTCGATATTAAGAAACAAGAATATATTAGATTTAAAAAGCTCTATATCTATTCTATCAATTTTGCACTCTGTTTTCAAAAGGAATAAATGTGAGGAACATGAGTTTGCTTAGGTTTCATAACATAAATTGTAGAATTCTGTGATATTTCTTTGGAATGCACAGGGTTGCCACAGAAAAAAATGAACAAAATAGTTACATAGAGCATGAAAATCGTTGCCAGAACAAAATTTTTTCAATAATATGACTAAAATTTTATTATATGACTTAATTGTCACATACCCTGATCCATTTAACCAAGTTGGTGGCAAATATGATAATCTTTATATAAATGTTAGTGTCCTAGCACTAAATTTTCATATAAAAAAATTAGCATATTTACAGAAAATTAAATACTTTTAATTACTAGAATTCACTAAAAAAACATAAATTTACAAACATTTTCCCCTTTTATCAATAATTTATTTATCAAATATGCATATATATATTGTGAAAAGTGATAATTCAAATTCTAACTGCTCACATTGTAATATGGTATTAAAAATCAGGGTTTTAAAACCTTGTAGACTTTCTTAGCAATAACTGTTGAAGAGGCGATCAAGAAACAAAGCATACATACTATGGAATCCCTGCAAATTAAGCACATTCAAAAGTGATGACTCCAATGTGCAATTTAAAATATTCAAAAATTTTTATTTTTCAAGAAAATAAAACTCATAGTGTTCTGAAGCTCTCGTGGATAACAGGTTATCAACCCAAAGCATAGGTAATAGGGTCGAAAAGTCTTTTTTTCCGAAAATAGTTGCTTTCATAGCCTTTACAGGTAAAAAAAGTTGCCTGTCACCTCCAGCCGAAAATAGTTGCAAATAGTCGCATTTTAGTTGCCTACGGCAACCCCAGATACAAGATTTTGATTAAGAATCTTTTGAATCAATGGAAAAGTCATATGCACTGCTCCTATTTTTTAAAACCGGAAGAATGGTACGAAAAACGTGGAATACAATTACCCTTTACTCCAATAATTTTATTTAAAGCTATCATATTAGATGTAAGAACTGCTTATTTAATAGGACATTTTAGAATCTTATCTGGTACTTACTGTTTCTCTTAACTCATTGTTGGATCTACAAGTCATATATATATATATATATATCCNGACATTTTAGAATCTTATCTGGTACTTACTGTTTCTCTTAACTCATTGTTGGATCTACAAGTTATATATATATATATATAAACATAGGTTTATATGTATAATTTATGTAATATATATAACTTATGCAATACATATAAACTAATAAATAGATAACAATAAAACTAATATTAATAAATAGAATGTGGCTAGTCAAAATAAAGATACACTTTTACATTCTGATTTAGAATTAATTTTTGGAAGACTATTTACTTACTGATATAAAAGCATCAAGTGATTTTAGTTATAAGTAACACAATCACAATATTTTGTTTTAATTATTTCCGAGCCAGTATATTCATTATATAGATAGGATATTGAAAAAAATTAATAGTTCAGTTTAATTTATATTATATGATTTAAAAATTATATAAAGGATACTCATTGTGCAAAAGTACACTTCCTTGAATGCCACTTGGAGCAGGTTTACCATAAGGAACTGGCACAGTTTGTCCTAAACCTGCAAAAAAATAACTACTGAATCACATGTTTTTGGTAGAATTAAAAAAAAAGGGGGGTCCAAAATTTTAACAATATTTTTTTTTCTTCTAATAAGGGAAACAAGGCAAGTGTGACTAGCCAATTTTGAAATAAACTAGTAGCATGTGTACCTTATGAGGAATAATTTTAAGGGGCAATATTCGTTTCGGCCCATAGAAGGTCTTGTGAGAGATAAAAAATAATTCAATATATAGAAAAATAAGTATTTTATTACTTCAATGCAGACTATTAGTTATTGTAATTATCTCATACTCCAATTAATTTGGAAAATTCTTTGGAAAAAAAAATTTGATGCCATATTTTTTTAAAATTAATCTAACAGGTTTTTCTGAAAAACTACAGATATATAAAATTTTCGAAATCAATTTTGAGAATAAATATGCATTATATAGTACGTGAAAGTACCACAAAATTAATTGGACTATGAGATAATTACAATAACTAATAGTCTACATTGAAGTAATGAAATACCGATTTTTCTATATATTGAATTATTTTTTTCTCTCCTAGGACCCTTTATGGGCCGAAACGAATGTTGCCCCCTAAAATTATTCCTCATAAGGCATACATCCCACTAGTTTATTTTAAAACTGGCAAGTCACACTTCCCTAGTCTCCCTTGTAAGTCATAACTTTTATTTCATTTCATATACCTGTTCCAATTTCTGGAGGTCCATAATTGTGATGACTTGATTTTTCAAACTCTAAATCTTTTCACAACAAAATATTAAATCAAATAATATAGTCCATTAAACAGACAATTTCATAACAAGACAAACAGACAGAAGAGCAAATATATTTATGTTTAAGGTTAGTTATGTTCTCAAACCTCAAATTGATTTTACCATTACCTCTTACTTTTACTACATACACATTTTTTTCTTTATTTGTAAGTCAAAACTGCAGGGAGAAGAATAGGAACTTTAATTTTTCCATTAATGCTATTTTATAATTCAGGGATGAGATTGGCCAAAAAAGCTGAATTTCCAAGCGAGTAAATTTTACGCTTGTGCAATCATTCAATAATAAATTACAGACAATTTAAGATAATAAATAACAATGTGTTGACATAAAATTGTGTACTAATTTATTATTATACAAATGATTACATCAATACTTAACATTTACCAATTGAATCAATACTTACCATTTACCAATTGAAAAAGTAAAGCTAGAAATTTTTCTTTCTTTCCAGTTCACATAAGAGACAATTATTACGTGATAAACTGCCTGATTTAGCAAATTAAAACTACTGAGAACATACATTAAGATTCCATTTCCTTTCATTAATATTGTTATGTGTGATTTATAGCAAATATATCAGTAACATAACTTTTTAAATTATTTAGAAAAGGAAAAAAAAAAAATTAGAATTGGAATCACTATGTTCACATTATAATCTAATCTAGCTAGAGCCCGGTGAAACATATCAATAACTGTGATGTAAGAATATATATTAACTCCTTCCTTAACAGACGAAAATTGCTATTTTAGTTTGAAAAATTACATGTTAATCAGCAAGTGTTTAGATAATTATTTTTCATTTGATAAGAATTTTGCATTTTACAGCATAAATAACAGCAACATTATTTTTTAAATCTTGGATTTTTTTACTGAGTTAATTAACTCTTTTTCCAAGAAAAATTGAATCACATTTTAAATTATTGCTTTTGTTTGCTATATTTTTTATGTTCGCTACATCCTTTTTTCTTATTTTTATTTAATTTCCGATTGCAGCAAATGCTTCATGTTTCACAAAGCAAGGAAAAAATCCTTTAACAAGATCAAATTGTATGTAATGCAGCTTGTGATTGAGGGTTGCTTCAGTAGGGAAAGGTTTCATATATTCTAGTAGTAATAGCAAAACAGACACAAAAAGATTAGTGATTAATTTAGTTAGCCCATCTTCAAACATCTTTTGACAAATCCTACTTTTTCTTTGTAAGCACAGAATGTAAGTTTTGAATATATTCTCTTCGAGTTGTGCTGATGTTGCAATGCCTACATGCACTAATAATTGTTGATAGAAAAACAGTCACCTTTATAGTAACTAATTCAAGAAAAAAAAAACTTACTTTTTATAAGAATTACGATAGTTGATCTTAAAGTCGCATGAATACAAATACGATCTTGGATTTTAAAATCTTGTTAATATAAATAACGATAATGGATTTGGAAATCACGTGAATATGAAACCGGGCTATTCCACGGTAACTTACGTTAGATTTACATAAACTTTATTGCACTTAGAACTTAGAAGCAAACAAATAATACTAATACACATATTAAAATAAAAAGATTTCTTAAAATTACAATCAAAACCAAAAGTAATCTACCTAAAATAATTAATATTTTTCAATTTAAACAGCATAAAAATCTATAATTAGTGTGGTAACTTACGTTACCGAAAAAGGAATGCATAAATTTGCAATATGCTTGAAGGCAACATTCTGTTCTTATATACAAATGTTACATGATTAAGATTATATGTATCATTTTTCTGACGTGTAAATATATTTTTTATGCCTAGATTTAAAATTTTATTTCAAAAGTTAAATAAAATATAATTTTTTAAATGGATAAATTATGTTACAGTAACTTAATTATTAAATTCACTTTGTATTAAACTTGTATTCCAATAATGTACAAATGCAAATTAAGATATTTAAACAGCATAGTGCAAAAGAGAAAATGTGTAGATGAAGTAAATTCAGAAACTTTTGATTAACACACTTAATTCACACATAACTGCAAACTTAAAGTCCTCTGTTACTAACTAGTACAGGGGGCTCAATTCTTTTCACCATGTTTTCCTTCTGGTAAAATATTTAATCTCTTTTTTTTTCTGGCCATTTACAATAGATTCCCACAGCAGCCATTACATTAACTTTAACTTCTTGCTCCTCAACAGACATTACCACACCAGGATATAACATGCCCTCGTATCTAACCATATACCAACCCCAAGCTTTTATTTTCGATTCATCATTATCTTTTTCAACATCTTTCACTAAAAGAAAAAAAAAAAAATCCTTCTGGTATGCCTTCTTGTACTCTTAAATGGTGGATCTGTTAAATGTTTTTAACCTGTGGAGCTTTTGAGAATAGACTAGACACTCCACTCATTTGTTCTAGAGACTTGCACTCATCTGTTTTTTCTAAACATAAAATACATTTCTAAAGAATTTCGAAAGATGGAACATTATCATACTTTCAAAGACAAAAATTTCTTGGAAGTTTGTTATTAAGCAAGACATGCTTTGGACGGAGCTCAAAGAATTTAGTTTTTCCAATTTTGCATTCTGAATTTTCTTCCATAAACATTTGGTGCATTTCTCGAACTGAATGAAGATGCCATGCTTGTACTTTCTTTTTGCAAATTAACTTAATGCAAAGATTTTCATTAAAATTAATATCTTATGGCAGTGATAATTTATTTAAACTTTGGTATTGTAACAGGATACATTTTATTTAGTTTATATGCCAATTTTCAAAAGAAATAGACTCATTTTACATTGGTAACTTACATTGCATGCATATCAGTAACTTCCTTACACATATTGAATAGTGTACAAAACAATAATGAGTAATATTTGAAAAGAAAACTATTGCTGCTTATTTAGTGTTAGCTTCTAAGAAAGAAACATGTTTGAGAAGATTGAAGTCCTATGCTGCCACCATTCCGGCATTTAATAAAATTAATAAAGAATAAAACAATGCAAATTCTGATAATTAGAAGCAAATTTTAAATTCATTAATACATTTCAAAAATTTCCGTCTTTTGCTGCCACCACTCTAAAAATTAATAAAAAATAGAATAATGCGAATGTTACATTCATTAATATATTTCAAAAACTTCTTATATAAATTCTATTAATTATAAATTAAAATATTTATATTTAGTTTCCTCAAAGGAAGTCAAATTTTAAATTCGTCAGCAAAATGAAATTGTACATCCTATCGTCTAATTCAGCAATGATAAATCTAAATATGGTAACTTAGAAACTAATCTTGATAGAGTTACACTTTAAAAAATTGAACTGCTTAAATCTAAGAATAATCAAACTTGCCCCAACTGAACACAATATTTTTTTTTTTATATAGAACAAACATTTTAACAATCAAAGACTTTTTTTAAATTAGCTTTACTAAAATTTTTGTCATTAAGTTAAGGATTTCCTTTTTAGTAGGCATGCCAATGTTTTTAATTTAATAGACATACAATAATGTGTGTAGATACATTTTAATCAAACATAGTTAATAAAATATATTTGTTGCAATCTTTTCAAATAAGTGTATCAAAAAGATCATTTAGCAAGGTAATACTTGCTTTAAATCCATTGAAAATATTAGTTACAATTTATTGTCATGACCAAGTTATTTGACAAAAAATAATAACTAAGTTTTTATTCGATTAAGTTCAACGCTGTTAATTCTTTATTCAAGTTTTGAAAATATAATAATGTAATTGAAATTTATCTCTCATTTTTAACATGCTTACAGCCAAAAGGAGTTGAAAAAGCACCAGATGCCTTAAGAAAAGTAGGTTTGATCAAAAATTTAACAGAGTTAAGTAAGAAATGAATAACCTTTTAATATTATTCATAAATATGTATCATGATATAAGAGAATACCAATGTATGATGAAGTTTATTATTATTAAAATAAATCAGGAATTTGGTTTACATATATTTAATTTTTTGACACGCTAATATGTCAGAAATAAAAATAACAATACTTAACGGACATAGAGACCATGTGATGACAACTGCGCGTCCGCTTTGTCGCCAACCCAAACATGTAACCAAAATCTGGCATTGTCCCTGGCTTTATGGCCTTCTTTCTAGCTGATATGTACTAAAATATCTTTGAAGCTTTAGCTAAGTTACACTTGAAAATGAATGTTCTTAGTGACAATTTGAAAATCTTGTGCAAATTAGCTTTAAAGTTTATTTGTTGACAATAGAAAATAAAAATTACGACTTGTTATTACTTTACTGGAGGTATTTAATTTCTCAAAATCTATAAATCCCTAAGTGCTAATATGAATTTTTTGAATTAGCTGTGAAAGAAGAGACTTCCTAAGGTTTCTCGTTAATTATTTGCCGCAAAATTCACTTTGGAACTTATTCCTTTCTAAAATTATAAAAATTTAATATCCACTAAAAATATTATTGTATCTCTTAATGGGCACTTTCATCTACTGAGATTTGCGACATTTCAAGTTTTCGCAAAATAAACTAATGTTGTACAGTTAAATGAGATTCAAATATTGTATTCGCTTGAGAAATCTTTATTTTGCCAAAACATTTAGAATTAGATACTCACTATGCGCTTTAATTGTTCAAATAAATTATCTGCTAGCATGTCAAAATATGTTGTTCAGTTTTACAATATTATTTTTACTTATTTATTTCATTTGAGATAGAGAAATTCCTTTCATTCTGGCAAAGCAATATTCTTTCCAAAATTGCAATTTAATTTTAGCATAAAAGATAATCTAGAATGGCTTCTCAGATTATTTTAAACACTAAAAAAAGTAGATAATTTCATTTCATGTAAAAATAATTAAATTAGCAATGTGTACGATATAGATTTTGTATTATGGATAAAACGAAGGCTTCTATTCTGCAGATAAGGCATAGTTTAAGAGATCTATCTTCTATTTTCAAAGTAGTTGCGAAATGTTTGCTTTAGCATTAGATTGTTGGTTCAATAAATTTGACCACCACAACTTATGAACAAATCAAACCAAATGAAAGCTCAGATTATGAGATTATAAAATTTTGAATACAGAGAAAATTTTTAAAAAAAAATTTGCTGACCTTATAGTTATTTCGCTATATCACCATAAAACTGAGATGGGCGTAAATACCAATGTTGACATCTCTGATAGTATAGAATAAATTTTTAACGAAGTATCGGTGTGTTGTTCAAGAAGACAACGGGTCCATCACCTTACACCTGACAAAAATCTTGTTATAGTGTGTGCGAATTATTTCGTTTATATTATTCAAACTTTCTTTTCATTTGACGTTAATCTTTCACTTAGTGGTTTCATATTAAACAAAAATAGTATAATTATAATTTTATATTTAATAAAACAGAACCGAGAGATAGAGGAATTTAGTAAGCAATGTCAAACATAAAACATCGCATCCAATGAGTCGCAAAAGTCTGAGATGTTAGTACAAGGAATTCATTTTTTTTCTTCTATAACCTCTTGACACAGGGAATTTATAAGGACAACATTTGATACATTTTTGTCACTTAAAAAAAAATATTTTAACAATTTTTTTCTTTTTCTGTTTGTTTGCCTTCTTGGAACGATAGTTTTTGCTCATTTAAAAAATAATTGGATTTACCATAGTTGGTTAGAGTTTGTAATTGCAATCCAACATTATAAGAAATTTTATTCCAAAATGGTCAGTTTTATGGCACATAATTCTCATGTGCCATAAAACTGACCTATTTTTAATAATATCTTAATATGTATATCATATACAATAATATGTATCATAAATCTTATATTTTGAGTCTAGTGCATTTTGTTTCATGATTACAATGTGAAGAGCTACAATGAAAAAATATCATATGATAAAAAAAAAGAAATCTTAAAGCTTAAAATGTATAGTTTTTATGTAATACATAAAAATAACTAAAAGAGTTAAGTTTATTCAATTGAATTTTTTAAAAATGTTTTATCGTATTTATGAGTTTACTTTCTTCTAAACCAGCGGTTCCAAAATGGTGTTCCGCAAAACTCTAGGGTCCCGTGGTAGAGTGAAGGTTTCTTGAATTAGTACTGTTTATAACTAGTGACGAGTTTTGAAACCTCTGATTATATTTAGATACAACTTATAATTCATAATTTAATTACTCTTTACGTTGTCTTTATGAAATTATTTTAAGTAAAAAGTCCATGAAATGGAAAAAGCACTTTAAAAAAAAATAATATTTCTAATAACAATATACTGAACAAATTTTGAAAAAACTAAACATTTATAAAATATTGCAACAGTATTTCGAAGCATCAGTATTTCCTATCACGCTTTTCAAATTAAAACAAAAAAGGGAAGAAGAATGTTAATGAAATATTTAATAAGGAACTAATTAGTTTTGTATCATTTCTAAAGGCTTGGCTGTGAAATAAATGTGTTATTATCACAATGGTTATAATATTTAGTTTTAAAAGAATTACGGTTACATTTTTAAGAAATAAAAAATGCTTTGGATTATAATAAAAAAAAAGCCAATGAAACCGTTTTAAAAATGCCATAAGTTTTCAAAAAATCAATTATCAGCGATTTGTGCTTCATAAATTTTAATTTTCTTCTACAGAAGAATATTATCAAACAGTTTTACTGGCTACTTTCTGTTGTTACAGCAAACACCTCTTTCAACTTCCATAATTTTAGTATTTTAGATGGGCAAATGTATTTAAGGATTTTGATGTATTTTTGTACTAATATCTGTGATGTAAATTTTTTTTTTCCAATTAAAAATTTTGATTTTATGATGTGATTGATTTTATCTTTGTATTCTAATTATTAACTGAACAATCAAATAAAAACTTGTCAATTAGTATGTTGCAATGATATTATTATGGTTAGTTTTCAAATAAAATACTTAAATTATAATATACATACCCACTGCACTAGTTTTTCTTTTGCTTGTCTCTCGCTTTATCCAAAAACATCAGTGCTCTGATTGCGAAGAGTACATAGGGTACGAAGGGTTCCATTTGCTGAAGACTGACTTAACAAAATTGGACTCACTAATCAGAACTTCAGACACTTACGTTAACTTGAACATTATTTTAATGATGAAAAGGATAATGTGCATAAAAAGCATGGTGACAGGACTAAATCATTAACTCAGGATAATGAATACAAGACAACCATAGTTGTTGTTGTCTTGTCCAGTAGTGCAAAGAAAATTAAATTTGTCTAAAAGTATCTAAAACAGCTTTGGCCACACCAATAATCTCTATGGAATAGAGGAGTTTCTGCGGGGGATCCAAATGGATCCTGACGAACTTCGCCAGTATGGCTGGTCAACCATAGTGAAGACACAAATTAACAGGAAAAAAAATCAAATGGTAGTAATAAACACCTAAGTATTAGAGACAATTCTATTTAAACTCTTACATACTGTTTATGCCAACAAAGCATAACAAAAAGTAAACTGTTATGATATTCTCGTATAGAAAAAATACATGCAAACTGCAAACCATGACAAATAACTAAAAAAGACGTAATATGACGCTGTGTTCGATAACCTCATTACCTAGCGGCTGTCAGTTCCTTCAGCATACAGGTGTAATTAAAACAAGAATTTTAGCTTGAAACGTTCGCTGATCGCACAGTTGGCATCATTGACAGAGCATACATTAAAAAATTAAGCTTATTTATATTCAAATTACATTAATGAAATACTAATTTTAAAAACTAATGATTCTGCAGTTTTGATACAGACAGGATCCCTTAAGTGGTTTTTTTAAATTTTTTTTTTTTACTTATCTCACAAATATTGAGTCGCAAAAAAAAAATATTCCCAAAAATGTGAACACATTTGATTTTCATATGCTTTAGTGTCAAAACAATTAATTTTAATAGTTTCCACTGACGTTCAATGCATTAAAATGATGAATAATCACAGCTTTGTAAAAAAAAAACATTTATTCCCGATAATATTTTCAATATCACAAATAAAACACAGCTGCAACAAATTAACAGTCTTTTCTCAGGTACTCATAAAATTTTTCTTTAGCAAGCTCAATACTTCCATTTGAAATCAACATTCAACAAATACTTGATGTTTACTTGGTTGACGTTATACACAATATATCTAATAAAAATTAAGGAATTATCAAGCATTTCAAACAAAAGATTTATCATATGGAAAAATTAATCCTCGCTTATTTGCTCCACTGTTCATGAAGGAAAAATAATAAAAAAGAAAGATTAAACAGGTTTTAAATAACACAGCAAAAGGACAAGAATCTTCAAAACTGTAATTAGGATCCAAATTGATCTCGGTAATCCAAATTGAAGTTTTTTAGATGGGGAAAAGTCACTTACTTACAATTACAAACTAAATGGTCACTCTTTATAGTTTGCCTAAACCATTTGCCAAGACAGGTGGCGGTGACTAAGGTAACAAGATATAACTATTCCAAGTTGGGGTGCGGGGTCATTGTTTAGGACAGGTTTTGGCTCCATTTGGCAAGAGAAAGGTGATCCCTTTCTCTGGTCTCGTGCTAACCCGAGAGTGAAGAGAAGCTCCCCTCTCTGCAATGCGTTATTCTTGTTACCGTAGCAGCAAACGGCTTCAGACTTTGTGGCGGAGGGAGTTCTTACTGAAGACAAACTATAAGTCTTTTTTATTTTTTTAAATTGCAAAGATTGAATTCTATATGTAATGCTCTGTGCAGGGAAGAGGTAAAATTGTTTTTATACAGGGTCCAGCTCAAAAAGATTTAATTTTTCCCTTGAATTTTCCAGGCCAATACACATTAAGACGATAAAAAAACAAAGCATATTTACTATGGAATCTCCGTAAATTAAGCGAATTAAAAACTGATGACTCAAATTTGCAATTTAAAATATTCAATTTCTATTTTATTTTTTAAAAAATGAAGTTAATTGTGTTATGCAACTCCCTCGCATCGGAGGTTGTCAACCCAAAACATCGGTAGGGGTACAGGAAAGTTGCCAGCCACCTCAGGCCGAAAATAGTCGCATTTTAGTTGCCTATGACAACCCTGAATACAAGATTTTGATTAGGAAGTTTGTGAATCAATAGAAAAGTCATATGCCCTGTTCCTAGATTTTAAAACCGGAAGGATAGTACGAAAAAACTGGAATACAATTACCCTTTACTCTAATAATTTTATTTAAAGCTATCATATTAGATGCAAGAATTGCCTACTTAATAGGACATTTTAGAATCTTATCTGGTACTTACTGTTTCTTTTAACTCTTTGTTGGACCTACAAGTCATATATAAACATATATATGCATATAAACATATGTTTATATGTATAACTTATGTTATACATATAAACTAATAAACAGATAGTAATAAAACAAATATTAATAAATAGAAAATGGCTTGTCAAAATAAAGATACACTTTTTCATTCTGATTTAGAATTAATTGTTGGAAGACTAAATATAGAGACTTACTGATATAAAAGCATCAAGTGATTTTAATTAAAAATAACAAAATCACAATATTTTGCTTTAATTACTTCCGAACCAGTATATTCATTATATAGATAGGATATTTTTTTAAAAATAATAGTTCAGATTAATTTATATTAAATGATTTAAAAATTATATAAAGGATACTCATTGTACAAAAGTGCACTTCTTTGAATGCCACTTGGAGCAGGTTTACCATAAGGAACTTCTACATCACCTATCATGGTTTTATCACTTGGATCTGGCACAGTTTGTCCTAAACCTGCAAAAAAATAACTAAACGTTAGTTACTATCTTCAATAAAATAAAATTTTTAACAATACCTTTTTGGTGAAGTTAAAAAAAAAAGGGTGGGGTTCAAAATTTCATTAATATTTTTTTTCTAAGTCTAAACTTTTATTTCATTTCATATACCTGTTCTAATTTTTGGAGGTCCATAATTGTGATGACTCTATTTTTCAAACTCTATACTTTTTTACAACAAATTATTAAATTAAATAATAAAATAATATAGTTCTTTTAACAGACAATTTCAAACAGACAGTTAGAAGAGCTAACATATTTATGTTTAAAGTTGGTTTTCGAAACTCAAATTGATTTTACCATTACCTCTTACTTTTACTACAAACACATTTTTTCTTTATTTGTGAGTCAATACTGCAGGGGGAAGAAAAGGAACTTTAATTTTTTCCATTAGAATTATTTTATAATTATAAAGCTTTCCTCCAAATTTTTACAGTTACTGGCCCTCCAATAAACATTGCTTCATATAAAAATTGCTTAATTGTCCTAAAATGCTTTAAAAATGTTTTTTCTTTCAAAAAAAAAAAAAACTGGTACATAAAAAAAGATTTGCTTTAAACTCATAAAATGCTTTTTTCCACATTTAACTTTAAAACCAGATTAAATCAAACTAATAATCAGAATTTTAACTTTTTCAGCTTATTGTTAATCAGAATTTCAACTTATGTCGTATTGCAGAATGGTATTTTGTACACACATTCCTAACCTGAAAGTAAAGTAGATTTTGAGAAGTGAAACAAAATAACATAACAAAAATGGTGAACACCCTGAACAGTAGTGACAACTGTTGATTTTGATAGAGATACCGTATATTCTGGCGTATAACGCGCACTTTTAATACAAAAAATAACATTGGAATTTACGGGTGCGCTGCGAGGTATACACCGAATATAAAAAATTATAGATTAAAAAATTTAAATATAGAAAAATACTTTTATTTTAGAGAAATAACATACCTTTACCTATATACTTTATTGATTTTCGTTATTACATAAGTAATTCATTATATTAGACTTCCTTTATTTCTTCAGGCACGTCATCACAATCTGTTTCGTCTTCATCATCTGTGTTACCCTCATCCATAAATAAACAGTCATCTTCTGATCCGTCCAGATGATTTGAAATGCTGCATTTTTTTAATGATTTTCTAACCATCTCAGGCTTTAATTTCATCCCATGCTTTTAATATCCATTCACACACTGTTTCCAAACTTGCATGACGCATATGTCCTCCTTTCGTAAAGGTTTTCTTGCCCTCCAACATCCAAGTGTTCCACTGTTTTTTTAAATAGGCTTTAAATGGTTTGTTTAAGCAGACGTCCAATACTAATGGTGTCAATCCGCCCGGAATAACTGCTATATCGGTGTTACATTCTTTCAACAATTTTTTTGTATTATCTGTAAGGTGGAACCTAAACATGTCCCACACTAAAAGGTTTTCCGGTTTTCTTACGCAACCAGGACGGATTTGCCAGTCATTTTTTACCCACAATTCAGTACAATTTTCGTCCATCCAGCCTTTTTCGTGGACATGAACAAAAATACCTTTTGGAAAATTACATTTGGGAAGAGTATATCTTAAAATTTAAAAAAAGTATTAGAAATTACGGGCGCGCGTTATACGCCGGGGCGCGTTATACGCCGGAATATACGGTAGATGTTATTAAAGACTTAGTCAAATTGAAGCAATCTTTTCTTTATTGTTATAATGAAGACATTTTTTCACACAATCCAGTTGAGATTTGTTGTTGTTGTTGCTAATTCCCATCTGGTCTGACGGGGTCAGACCAGATCAATGAATCCGTTGATATTAAGAAAATCCGAAACCAGAATGGGAGAGGAATGAATGTCGTTTCAATCCAGCCCTAAACAGTTCAAGATGTGCTCAGGTGATGCCTGGTTTTGTTGGCATTTAGGGCAAAGAGGAAAGATTTTTTGATTTGCAGAAAATGTGAGACTTTTCAGGTGTCCACTGGCCAGTCGGGATAAGCAGGTGTTGGTTTGCCTGTCACCAGGGAGAGATAGAGAGAGTCCTGGTCTTTTTGCTTTATACCAGTAGTGAATAGGTGGAAGCAGCCACTTTTGTTTGTTCTGGGCCTTTTGCCTTGCAAAAAGTTCAAGGTATGTAAGCTCTGAGGTGGAGGGGACTGGATGGTCTAGTCCCTTCTTTGCAAGAGTGTCAGCCAACTCGTTGCCGTGGATATCGACGTGGGACGGGATCCATTGAAAGTGGACCTCATGCTGTTGGGAAATGAGCTTTACTTTTTGTAAGATCGAAAAACTGGTTTTATCTCCAATGAGGGCCCAATTTTTGAGGTGTTGAATTGAACTACGGCTGTCAGATAGTATCCAAGTATTTCCAAGGTGCCCTTCACTCAAGATTTTCTCTAGTCCCCTGTCGATTGCAATTAGTTCGCTTCGAAAGACGGAGCAAAAATCGGGGTTTCGTTGATGAAGAGTGTAGTTCTCTCGAGGTGTTTCAATAAATACCCCACTGCCAGTCTGTCTATCCATTTTACTGCCATCAGAGAATATTTTGATGTCGTTTGGAGGGATTTTATTGATGATTTCCAGGGACAATTGTCTGAGGAAGTCAGGCACACAGTCTTTCTTGTCAAGCATGGTAGGGAGGCTTTCATGGAAACTAACATTGGAAAGATCCAAGCAAGTACTAAGATTGCTATGAAGATAAAGAGGTTCAATATTTTCAGCGATTAACAGTTGTGATTTAACATGACTAAAAGGACTGTTTTTCTTTAGCCTTTGATTGCAGGTCCAATTATTTAGGTAAATAGCAGTTAAATTGCCTTGGTCTAAACTGGAAAGTTTATTGTAATATTTCACTAAATTAGCTTGCCTTCTGAAGTTAAGAGGTTGCAGATCTGCTTCGTAAAGAACGATCTCTGAAGGGCAGCTACGTTTCAGTCCAGTGATGATGCGAGCGGCGCTCAGTTGAACCTTTTCCAATTTGTTTAAGTTAGATTGAGAAGCACAGCAGTAGACAGGATAGCCATATTCAAGAATTGGTCTAACAAGAGCCTGGTAGGAAGTCCTAAGAGTAGTTGCATCTGCTCCCCAATCCCTACCAGCGATACACTTAATAATATTTAGGCGCTTCCTAGCCTTCGAGACAATATTCCAATATTCGAGACAATACATTCCATGAGTTTATTTAACAACATTTTTGTTAATAAGTGTCCTTATCAGTAAAAAAAATATGAGTTTTTTTTAAAATCTTTTTAATAATAGTTTTTATGCTAGTATTTTTTATATTCACTAATTGTTTTAAAAAAGTTTGTTAATTTAGCACATATTGCATTTCTTCCTTTAACAAAAATTTGTTTATTATTTTTGAGTTTATGGAAGAAATGTGACATGCACTAAATATTTAGTCACGAGACAAATAATTAAATTTCTGCTTAAACAGCACATTTGAAACTTTTTTTTAAAGCCTTACCTTTGGTACTATGCTTGTCTTTTGGCAACTTCGTCACATATTCAGAATTCAATTTCTCATACCTGTAGGAGATAAATAAATTAGTATTCTCAACACTTAGAGCATAAATATTTCTAACTGCACACATCCCGGGTTAATTATTACTTACATATTCCCTAGGGCAACTTCACATAGGAGTAAAAGACCAGTAGAACTTTGTTGACTTGTATAACAGTAGTTAGCACTTTTGGAAACCATATCAGCAAAGTAAACTCCTTTTCCAAACATATAACCAGTCTAAAATAAACAGATAAATATAGATTTTTCAATATCAAGTTTGATGCATGTTCAATAAATTTGGGGAGGAAAAAGAATTTACAGAGGCATATTTCATTGGCAAAACATTTAAATCAGTATAGAAAAGTTCAAAAAGGTGAAAACTATGAACAGCAATACTTAGCAGCAAATTATTTGCAAGTTTGAAAAGAATGTCAAAGCGTTATATAATTTTTCCTACTGTATTTGAGTATGATGGAATAACCTTTTAAATATATATATTAGTGCAATATTATAAAGTCCCAAAAATTTTAATATATTGCTTTTGGCACTTTTGATTATCGAGAATTCATCTAAAATTCAAATGATTTGTTGAAAAAAAATTTCAGAAGTTATTGCCCTGATTTCCATGTAGTTTTTAAAATCCTTATTTTATTTAAGTATAGTATGATTTTAGTTCATAAAATTAAAACATTATTTAACATAGAACATAACATTGCAAGAATATGTTACTTTTTTACCAGAACAGTAATTAAAATAGCATATCTGCATGGTTTTCCACTTTTAGACAATAAATTATGTTTTCTTTTATGATATAATAAGAATACATTCTTGATATTTGGTACAAAAATTGCTGAAAAGGAATTCAAAAAATTATTCTTCCACGAAAAATTAAAGCTTCCAATTCTCAGAAAGCTTTTTTTTTTTTTAAATAACTTAAATTTTATTTTCTAAAATACCATTAAAGGCTGGACAGAGTAACAAAAATAATTCTTAATTCACAGCAGTTTAAAAATTACAAAACTGTAAAAAATTTAAGAATTTTCAAAATTTAAAAAAAAAATATATGATGCAAATAGTGCAAAGTTGGTATTTTTTTAAACCATTTTGCTAGTTCTGTTAATAAGCCAAAAATAAATGTGATTTTGTTGGTGTGAAATTACCATAATTTAAACAATGCACTTATGATTTAAAAATGCAGCCAACAGTAATCTTAAATAAACTATCTAGAATGACAAAAGCATACAACATATAATTTACATCATAGTCTTGAAATAAAGAAAAAACTACAACTTACTGCTGGTGCTTCAGGAGGTGCAATTCTTAACCCTTGGGACAAAATACCAACAAAATTTGTAAGTCTGGAACCGTGCCATAGCAACTTCTTATTATGTAGATTTTTAAATTCTTTATATCTTTCTTCTTCACCATGGCGATTTATTTTGAAAACCTTAAAAATATGAATGAAAAATATTGTAAAAACAAATTTTCTTAAATATTTATGTGAAAAATTTGAATGTGATTTAATTCAAAAACAATTATTCACAAGGAATATAAAGAGTAAAAAATAGTTTCATAAATCATCTTATATAGTAACTTAACTATAAGGTCTTTACTGTGTGTTGGAGTAGTCTACTGCAAGTGACACACAGTAGAAGCTGATAAATTCATCTTAAAAAAAAGTTCCTTTCCTGTAGTGTGCCATCACCTATTTTATTAGATTTTTATTCCTGAGTCCTTAATGAAATTCCAAGATTTGCTTCTACGAAGTAAGTTAAATATTTAAAACTTATTTTGTTGCAATGTAACCTTTTCCTGTTAGATTTTAGATTGCTATGCAATTATTTTTATTTCTAAATGACAAAACAGATTGTTGCACAAAAAATAAAATTCTCATACTCAATTAAAAAATCTGCATATTTTTATTATATTAACATAGACTTAGGTCCAGAATTTATTGAAATAAAATTTAAACTTAATCAATTTGTCCAGTTGCCTCATAACATAGTTATTATTATTATTATTTTAATAAATTCCTATTTAATAAAATACTACTTTTAGTTTTAAGTCTTTAATTTGGAATAAAAATAAAACATAATAATAGTGAAGTATAATTTTAAGAAATGATAGATATTTGGATTATATACACTTAAAATATGAATAAATAAATAATTTATAGGTATTTTATACTCAGTAGGAATAGGTTGATAACATTGAAAAATAATTTTAGACTATTTTATTTAGGATGTTACTATGACAAGCAAAGCATTTTGGATATTAGTTGCACTCATAAATTGTCATTATATAAACTTATGTGCCTTAAGCATAATTGCTTTTTTTTTTAATCTCATAAAAATTTTAAGGAAAATATTTATTGCAATAAATCTAAATAGTATTAAACTAAGCCTAATAAAAAAAGTGCAATGATTTATGATGCCTGGATATTAGTAGGACCTATATGTACATAAAATAAGACTTAATTTAACATGACATAGTAAAGAAAAATCTCATATATAATTCTTATTCATTTTCTGAGCAATTATTTTTCTAATATACCCTTATAAATGAACCATTTTTTATTAGCAGAAAAAAGAAATTTATTTGACCTAACCAAATAATTAAAAATTTTGTTTCTATAATTAAAAATTTAGTGCTTCCATAGCTGTAAAATATAAAAACTTGTTCATCTATAATTCCCCCCCCCCTTAACTTCTTTCATCATGTTATTTTAATAAATAAGAAGAAAAAAATTTTGAACTTCAATTTCAGCATTTAACTTTACTTATTAAGGAAATATTCTAAGACTAATTCTTTTCTTGCAATTAAAAAAAAATTATCATTTATTAGCTTCATAGATAATACTAAATAAAATAACAGCAGTTTTTATGTTCTATAAAAATGTATAAACTTAATTTATAAATTATATCATAGAGTTTGTTTAAGAAAATTCAATAATTTTTCATAAATGAAGGAGTTTGATCTAATTACAATTAAATTCCATTGTTAAACACTAGTTACGTTAATTTTATAATTGAAACATAATAATTTAACATAAATTGAAAACATGTTAGGTTTTACGAGCTCCAATCCCCTTTATAGAAACAACTGCTTCATTTTTCCATCTAGAGGCAGGTCTGTATGCTCTTAAAACAAGTTGAATGGATTTCAATTTATATTTATCAAATTAATTTATCTTCAGTTGTTTGGAAGTCTTTGCTTAAATGACAATAATTTACAAGTATTTAGAAGTGAAAATTTTGAAAATACCCATTTTTAGAAAAAGTAGATTAATTCTAGTGGGCCCACTTTGGCGTGTAGAAGTCTTTAACTACCTCACACTAGAGTTGCCCAGTGGGCTATTAGCAACATCCTAGAGGATGATCTGAATACACGCCATTACAATTTCGTTCCTCTGCAGCAGTGAAGGAGGCTTCTTCCCTTTGGAGGCCTTATGCCCTGAATGTGAAGTTAAGCACTTTTACGGTAGAACATAGTTAATGAGGACCGATAGTTAACGGTAATTAATGAGGACCGATACTCAGCCCATGTGCAGACATATCAAAGCAATCATCCACTCGCTAACTAATTGCAACCAATGGTGGTGGACTTAGGTGTTCTATAGGGAGCTGCATCTTTACAATCAGTCCATTGCGAGATCCACTTTAAGGTCTGGTTTCTTAGGACAAGCGCCTTATCTGGGTGCCAGCGGAAAGTTGACGTAGAGCTGACGCCGAAAAAATACTTTTTTGTTAGCTCAGCGTGAACAGTCGGTCCAACGCAGACATTATCTCCCACTGCGCATGAGTTAATAATGTAAACAAATATTTATTTTGAATTTGTATTGATTTTGCTTTGGTCGACCAGTGTTTTAGAGAACAAATAATGACTTTGTCCAAGAAAAAACACATTATAGCTGAGCTAAATGAAGAGTGCTATGTTTAATGAAGAAGCTATGTTTAAGGTCAAAATCAAAATCTTGGATGATTTCAATGTGCTGTTGGAAGCTGTCCACCATTGCTTCTGTGGTTAACGTCAAGTTGTAATCCAACTGAAGTTGAGTTGGATGGCAATTGTAGTTAAAGATGATCGTCCGATGACGTATACTATCAAACTCACAAATTGACCAATCAGAGGATAGTGCTGATTTCCAGCTGACGGCATCCAGTCCTAAGAAACCAAGCCTTTAGCAAGCTCTGTCTAATTGGATATTGCCTGGAATTATGCGCTGTCATCGATAACATTAATTTTAAACAAATCTAAATATTTCTGATAAAATTAAAAGTGAAAATAATTTTTGACATTAATAGTGAATTAATAAAATGAAATTTAAGGAGTTATCTACTGTAAGTCATACACAGTATGATCATTTAAAAAATCATAAATAATACATTTCAAATAAGAGGATATATGCTAATAATATTCGTTATCAATAATTTGTGATAAGATCAAGATTAACAAAATTAGTCTTAATCAAAAATTGAGCATTCAATCAAAAAATTTTAAAATTTAGCACAACAAAAGTTTTAATTTCAAGAAGTATATTCGACATATAGTGAATGATTAATAATATATTACTTACATCTTTAAGTTTCAATCCATAATGATTATGGGTACTTGCATGAGTATTCTTAAGATATGTTTGAACAGTTTGAAATTCTTCACTTTTCGGGTCAAGGACTTCAATGTCAGTTTTGAGTTTCTCATAATGTTCATCCACGGGATCTTTATTGGCTGTTGATGTGGTGCCGTCATCGTTAAGCAAGCTGTATGCGAATTCAATTTCTAACAAGGAATCTAACATTTCAATTTTTGACTGGAAACACAAATATAATTGTTTAGACTAAATATGTGGATTTTTATGAGGTTCAATTATTGTAGTGTAAAATAATTACAATCATACAAGACTAAGAAATATTACCATTTTTCCATTTCAATTTTGTAACAAAATTCTTTGGAAAGTTTATGGTCAAATTTAATGTAAAATGCCACATTGGGAGTACAGAGCATACAGAAAATATTTTATAAAGTACTATTATTTTGAATGAGCTAACTATTTCAGTGAACTTCCAAATATTTTACAAAATTGTTTAATACAACAAATCACATCCTTATAAAATTTATGCGCTTATTTTTTTCTTTTTAGCGCAATAATCTAGAGAAAATTCCTACTTTTTAATGATCAGAAAATTTTTTTTTTAAAAATTAACATTTAAAAAAAATATACATATATATTTCTTACTTTTGCAATCTGCTAACAAAAACACTAGTAAAATTTTTTTTTTTTTACTTTTCTCGCTGTTTTTCTGATAGCTAAATACTTATACTTTCTAAAAATGAAACTACATAAGTTGTTAAAAAGCAAAAGTGACAAAAAATAAACTATAAATATTAATGGAACTGAATATTAATGGCGTTTAAAAAGAATATCAGCAATGGGGACTTATTTCACTTTAAATTATAGATGTGTTCAATAAAAAATTTACTTAATTCTGCTCCTTTAGGTTTTTTTTTTTTTTTAAACTTATAAAATTGGATTAATTTATTGTTTAAATGGTCATTTATTAACATTATTTTTATCTTACATCTGCATGCTAATTCTTCATATCATAAGGGGAAAAAAGAAGAAAAACTGTTCAAATTATCTTCTGCTCGCTTTCATTTATTTATTATTTTTCTTATAAATATAATTTAACATACTAAGCATTTATTTTTCAAAATGTCATTCAACCTAGAAGAAAACATTGTGGTATATGAGATTGACGTTAATTATCATATAACACAATTCAACAAATACATTTTACGCTTTCATATACATACATATTATGCTTTCTATTATACTTCAAAAAGGAAAAGGGGTCATTCAACAGAACCCTCTTATTTTAATAAATCATCAATTAAGAGAATCCTTTTAAGGATTTTCTTTTCCGGATAAAATGCATTCACTGAAAATATCAGAACTAACCTTTATGTAGTCTTCATCATCTAATAGTGTTGGTTTTTTCATTCCAAAATCATGAGGTATAAGTGTATAAAATCTGTTTGATACATCTATTATTTTAGCTGTATTAGCACCAGTAAGCATAATCTAAAAAATAAAAATAAATACTTAGAATAAAAACACTGAAAGAAATAGGCTATAAACAAGGATAAAGAGATAAATTATTTACCTCTTGTGCTTCTCCTAGGACTTTGTAAGCATTTTTTATTTGATTTTTAGAGAGCTTTCCAAGTGGCATTTTCTTTAAATCAATCTAAAAGTAAATTCCCAATATATATAATGCATACCATAGTAAGATAGAAACATTATGTATCTGTACACACAATCAAAAAGTATCTGCAAGCTCATAGTATTTTCGATAATAGAAAAAAGTTATGAAATATATAAAATCAGTTAACTATTTATAGTCTATTTTCGTTGTAAAACGATAGTCGAGTTGAGTTGTAAAAAACCCAGCTGATTGTAGGCTCAATCGCTACCGATTAGATCGCTAATCTTTGGGTTTAAGTGGCCCAAATGCTGACTTTCTTCTACCTTGCGTAAATCATGATTATGTCATCTGCTTTGTATCCCCCCCCACTGCAAACTTTTTTTTTATGTGCACGTTACTTTTTTCTATCTTACAATAAATATTAAAAAAAGTATCTGCAAAATTGAAGAATCACCACTAATATATCTACGTACAGTGTGCTATGTACAAGTTTAACCCCTTGACATACAAAGCATAATGCATTTGCTTCTTATGTCAAAACAATTGACGTGTCCCAGATGTCTTCAACCCGGAGATGCCAATTTGCTCTAGACAGCAAATAAATATTTTAAAGCAGTAGTTTATCAATTGTGATTCTTGGTTTAATAAATTCAATTTAGTAGATTTTTATCCATCACTTTTTCTAAATAATTCATAGGCTTATATAAATCGCAATTTTTTAGTAGTTATGTCAGGCTATACCTTTTAAAAAGCAAGCAAAAATAGTCAAATATTTGCAAAATTTAATTTTTGGTTATTTACCTTTTTTTTTTTTTTTTTTTTTTTAAATAATTATTTTGACGTGTTTGGAGCAGTTGGCATCTCTGTCAACATTCCGTTGCAAGTTGTTCATTACAGTGCAATCAAAGATAATTTCTGCATCAAGAAATGATATGTCAAAGGGCTAAAGCTTAAAACTTATTAAGAGTTTTAATAAATAACATATCACAATAAATTGCTAAAACTTGCTGTAAGACACTAAGGCTAATTTAAATTTTACAAGTTTTAATTATATGCAAAGTTAGATCTATTTACCAACATTTATTTGATTATAAATTTGTCTTAAAGTAAAGAAATCATCAAAATATATAACTTATTTGCCTGCATTCTTAAAAAAAAAATTATACTGACTAATTCTAATGCAATTATTTATTTAATTACAGTGGAAAGTCGTGTATCCGGAATCAGTGGGACTTCTGGAAGTCTGGATAATAGATTTTTCCGTATAATAGACCCCCAAGGTAAACAAAGCTTAAAAGGATCAAATAAACGATCTGAATCTAAGAAGCAAAAAATAAATAAATATTATTTTTCGGACAATAATGTTTTAGTATTAGAATGATATTGTATCAATAAAAAATATAATATTGGAAAAAAAATTATTATTTCGTAAAATATAGAAAACGAAAAAAATTTGACAGTTGTGAAAATATTATTTGCTCTCTCCGTCATTTTGAACTAGAACGATTCAAGCAAGAAGCAGAAATTCCAGTCATTCAATAAGGTAGTAGTAGGTGGAGGAGAAAAATTAATTTTCTCCTTATTTATATAGTGAAAATATGCGTAAAGAGGAGTTCGTTCAAGTTGAGGGCGGGGAAGTAACAAATTCTTATTTTCTCTCAGATCATTGGCTATCCATCAAGCATTACAGGGTTCCCACTCTATGATGAGATTGAAATTCAAGGACTTTCCAGGACTTTTCAAGGACCTCAACAAAATTTTCAAGGACCTTAATCTAAGACCAATTTTAAAAATTATTCTCTTCTATTTTACTAGAAGCAACAATGCCTGTTGTGGCAATAATTAATTTCAAATATAATACCTAAATGCTTTGCCTATATAGAGAGAAGAGAGTATATGTATTATGGACTAAAATTTATATTTTTTTAAAAACAACCCTACTGGTTTTACATATTAATTCACAAAATCATTTTCAGCATAATCTATAACTAATGGTAATGAGGTGTTAATGGTGAAATCCTTTAACCTTCCGTTAGTCGCGCGCACCTCACAGGTGCATCCCTACTGCACTTTCACCTCCTTTGCCGTCAATAGATTTTTCGGGGGGTCGAGCCTAATGTTATGTTTCTAACTTTGGATTACTCAAATGTCCGTGCAAAACCGACTTTAGAACATGCCGAAGGAGACTTGGAACCGCTCAAATCACCCCTCAGGTGCAGCGCGACCATTGACGTAAGTATTATGGATATAATATTTTTATGAATTAAAAATATATATTTTATCTCATTTTCAGTCCTACTCAACGTAGCAGGTATAAATGGTCAAGTTATATACACAGAAAATGGTTACGGAGTAAAAAACCGCAGAACCTTCTTGCGTTAATTGGTTGAACATCTTGTGATGGAGGAAGAGATCCGACGCGGGAGCAAGAAAAATTTATCTTCGGTACTTCGCTAAATAAGTTTTTTGATATTTATCTCTCTAAAGAGTCTTAAATTGGTAACAATTAACTATTTAAACTAGACTAAATTTCATTTGGCTTTCAAAAAATCAGAAACACCTCATAGGTGCAACGCGATTAACCATGTCGGAAACAAGTGCGCGACTAACGGAAGGTTAA
>NC_092204.1:54403076-54405822 GCF_043381705.1 Parasteatoda tepidariorum
AAGAAGATCTAAGCATATGCGACAGAAGATGAAGTGGAGTCTCGCCCCGAACGCATTGATTGTCTGCTGTGCTCCGCGCGCTTGGCAGACACCAAGACGCTAGGCCCGGTTAGAAACGGTGGCGTTAAAAACCACGTGAGAGAGCTCGGGAACAAAACAGAAAGAACGAGAAAGATCCGCGGGTGTTTTATAAAAAGGGCCGCCGGCAGTATTGGACAAATTCAAGGACCTATCAAGTTTTTCAAGGACCTAAGACGTTTTTCAAGCACTTTCAAGGACCTAAATTTAGCAAAAAAAAATTCAAGGACTTTCAAGGACCGTGGGAACCCTGCATTAAGACACAACATGCAGTTTGGGTTCTCTTTATTTTTTCTTGTATGTGACTGAAAAAATCTGCTAAAGAAAGAACATTATCCCCCCTTTTCCCCCGCCTCTTAAATATTAAATGGTATGAGGAAGAACAAACGTTTTTCAAGGACGTGTATCCTTTTAGACCTATTCAAATTTTCCATTTTGACTCCCTCTCCATGTTAACGCTTGCCGTGTTTACCCTTTCCCTAATACTCTAATAAAAAGGTTCCAGGAAATGCTTCTTTTACTAGCCAGCTGCACAGGAAAGAAGGGGGGGGGACTCAGTTGCACTCTTTTGAAAACAAATCCCCCTCTTTTTCCCGCAATTCAGAGGAGAAGCGTCATTAACGGTCAATGGACGGTCTTCTCTTCCCCTTTTTGTTGATTTATAGGTTTCATGCATAACTCACTAGAAGCTAGAAAAGGAGAGAAAGCCTGTCAAGATACTTTTTTTTTTAAAGATATGGGAAGAAGAGATGTTTGTTTCTTTTGATTGCTAAAAAGAGTCTGAGAAATCGACCCTTCTGGAAAAGGGAAGCCCAGATATGCGACGTTACACTGTATTTTTGCTGTTGATATTAGCCAAATGTCATTTTTGATTTGGTTCAGCATTTGGAATAGCAAACAAATGAAATTTGCAATTAACAAATATTAGAACAATGAACTGGGAAATATCAGAGCAATGAAATATGTTATTGAGAAATGCTGTGATAGCATTAAGGCTTAAAAAAATTGGTTTAAAAATACCTGTGCGTTAGAACAATAAGATAACTAAGGTCTGTTTATAACTAATTTAGAAAATTGTACATCACTCCAAGTACGTCTAATTACATTGTAAAATTTGAAAACTAAAAGATTTGAAATAAAATATAATATTAATACGAACAACATAACGCTTATTTCAACTAATTCAGTATTAACCAAGAAAAAAATACAAACCTCAAATTCTAC
Source organism: Parasteatoda tepidariorum (assembly GCF_043381705.1). Classification (NCBI taxonomy): domain Eukaryota; kingdom Metazoa; phylum Arthropoda; class Arachnida; order Araneae; family Theridiidae; genus Parasteatoda; species Parasteatoda tepidariorum. The sequence goes on from NC_092204.1 coordinate 54,404,379, forward strand.
CATAGCTTTCTTCATTGCTTCAATATCAAATAGTAAACATATTAATTCCTGAACAGGTTTAGGTAGTTTGGAATTATCACCAGGTTTAAGTTCTTTTAAGTGTTCACTATCCTATAAAAAACAAAAAGAAAAATCTTTTAGCAATTATCTAGCTTACATCTGAACTAAAATAACTTATCAGTTAAAATATTATTACCTGACCATAATCAATTTCCAATGGATACATGCATCCAGGTTTTTTCTCAAAATTTTTTCTGTTCCACCAATGATTACCACTTTTTTCTAAATAAATTCTTTCAAATTCAGAAATGGCATCACTGGCAGTAGGCTGAGCATCAAGTTTATTACCACCGATAGTTGTTCCTACTCGTCCCCAAGACCTAAATAACCAATACCTGAAAGAATTCGTAAAAGTAGAGTCAAAATTTCATCTAAAAAATTAAGATGATTTGTATTTAAAAGTCAATGCTCAACTGATCGTAGATTCAAAGGTAAATAAATATTTATCTACCAAATAAAGATTATCTACATCTTTGATTGCCAAGTGAGTGTCTTACAACTACAAGGTAACTAATTAAGAGATCTTTAAAAGCATCTTATGTCAACATGTTTTCAGTTTCTCTGATTGAAAAAACTCTGGTGGTTCGAGACATCTGGGAATGCTTAGCGCAAGTCTGCTTCATTGATGAAGATGATTATCCAGGAAATGGATGAGGAGGAAATCTAATGGCAAAAGGTCAGGTGAGTAAGGAGGATTACAAAGTTTCCCAGCATGAAAAAAATAAAACAACCTACAGAAAGGGTAGCCTATTGTTAGTCATCAAAGTAAGCTCCATCGGCATCCGGCATCTCTTGTCCACATGTTTTCAGTTGAGCAATTCTCTTGTGATAAAACTTGGGGAGTGTGGGACGCAAAAGAGTCAGACTGCTTAGCGCAAGTCTGCTACATTGATGGCCAATTTTGATGAAGATAGTTATCCAGGAAAACTGGATGAGGTAGCAATCTAATGACTAAAGGTCAGGTGAGTAAGAAGGATAACACGAAGTCTTCCGATCAAGTCAGTATGTGGCCCTACCACACACAATAAGCAGATGGAGGTGACAGACAATACGAGTACACCTTTACGATTCATCAGTCAGGGTGGCCACTCAAAACAGATTTCAAATTTCCCTGATTTTTCCAGGTTTTCCAGGTAAAAATCTTAAAATTTCCAGGTTTGCGTTTTTCTCCTTTTTTCTTATAAAGTGTAGGATGTGTACAGTCCGCAAAAAAAAAAGATATCACCCTGAATAACTTTTGTTCTAATGATCGGATTTTCACGATCTAAGCGTCGATCTTAATGGTTCCCGGGGGTGACCTCAAATATGCTAATTAATTAGTGCTAACTATTAATTAAGTTACGAAATCAGACACAAAAACGTACTTTCTCTGAATAAACATGTA
>NC_092204.1:54406094-54503520 GCF_043381705.1 Parasteatoda tepidariorum
ATGTTAAATTAGTTTACTGTATTCAATTGAACTGTGCAATATGTGATAAAATGCTTAAAAGAAGGACTTCATATCAGAGATTAAAATTATAAATTTTGTGGAAAAATTCATAAATTTGCAATTGAGTGTTGTAAAAGTTTCTGTAAAAATTTTAAAAAAATATTCTGCACGAATTTCACCTGACAAAAAAAAACTAGTTACACGTATTTTCAACCTTTAAAAGCTATTGTAGATGCTAAAGGAAACTCCACTAAATGTTAATTTAACGAAAAATTAGATTTACTAATAGACTGAGTTTTTTCTTTAAAAGTGTATGATGACTTTTGTGGGATAAAGTTTTTGTCACTTTTTGATGATTGATTCCTTAAAAATAAATTTTTCCTTTGTTTTTAAAATATTTCATATTGTCATTTAAAATATTTCAGTTATGTTAAGATTAGAACACATTTTTTATCATTAAATATACATTCTGAAACATTAATTTTAATTAATGGAAAGTCTTATTTCATTGAAAGTTATAAGTGTATCAACACTTTTGTGAATCACTGTAATTACATTTCAATATAAAGCTGTACTGTATACTGCATTATACTGTATTTCATCTTACCAGAGCTTTTTATAAAATTCACTGATCATATTTTCCTTAAACCAACATCTTAAGTCAAATTTTTAAATAATGGTATCTTGAAATAGCATTTTTATTTTAAGAGATTCAGTATAAAAAAATAAATGTCAGAAATGTAAAATTGTCTAATTTTTTGTTCTATACTCTATAGAAGAAACAAAATAGATAAAATTCCTTAAAATTCATACTTTTTTGATTTTTTTTCTTATTTGAAATTAAAACATTTAAAGAATTCCAGTCTAAACACACAGTTTTTTAGTTTAGCATAGTTAATTGTTTTTGTTTGAACAACTGGAATCTTGTACAGTGCAGAACTAAAACACGAAGTTTCGTTTTCCTTCTCCTGTCTAAACACATATGAATAAAAAAAATTATATTTTATGTATATACATCATTTAATATGTTTCCTATATATTCCTTAGTCATTGTCAGCTTTTTTAGGTAAAATGAGGAATAGTTTTGAAACATCATCTCTGGAATGCAAGCAACATTTACGAACTTTCGATATTGTGATAATTATACAATTCGAATTTTGAATCAAATAACTAATATTTACCAACAAAACCGTAAAATTTGATATTAATACACAGTTAGTTCTAAAAAAAAACTTTTTTCAAAATAAAAATATACTATAAAAGGTTAAAATGAAATAGAAACAATTAGCATTAATGCAAGAATTGTAACAATTTGTCGACAAACATTGCTGTTAGTGATGGGGGGAAATGCGTGATTGGTTGGTTTGCTGAGAAAAAATAATTTACAGATTTCTTTGAATGGGAGCTCAAAAGCTTTCAGAAAAAGAGTGCAATATAAAATATATTATTATTAAATTATAACCAACTAATTTTTAGAGAATTTAATAAAGTTAAAATTACAAAAACATTTTCACTCATTTTGTCAAAATAGAAAAAAATTACCACTCTCAATTGCGAACAAACTTGAATCATTGTGTGAACACGGACAGAATTTAAAAACCGAATCCTAACCCCGTCCTCCACATCCACCATAATCTTTGCCTTTCCTAAATTGCACAGTCTGCATAGAGATCAAAGACATTTGCTTAGCAACCATGGGAGAATTTTATGTTGTATTCTAGTTTAACAGGGTTATAATGGAGCAAATTTTGATGAAAGCAAAGTAAGTTGATGATATTTTAACTGTTTGGAGATACATTTCCGTCTAAAAAATGTGGGTATAATGGATGAAACAATTTAAATTAAGAAAATTAGCAAATAATTTAAATTAGTGAAATTAAAAAAATATATAATAAAAAATTTCCAGCTTTTCTTTAAAATTTCCAGGTTTTTATCCATATTTCCCTGATTTTTCCAGGTTTTTTCCAGTATAAAAAAAATTCCCTGATAATTCCAGGTTTTCCAGGTGGGTGGCCACCCTGATCAGTGCATGTTTCTTCTGTTGCAAAGCTTGTTGCACACACTGTGAGGTCTGCAGTGACCCTTTAGTAGCAGCTCCTAGTGAATCACTTGACAACAATGCATAATCTTGCAAGGGTGCATAGAGGGACAGTATTCTGAGATGGCAACCTATGTTTCAAATTTGACATATTCAGTGACTCAATGCAGTTCTGATAAGTCTACTTTGAGGTTGTAAAGCAAATAGCATTGAACGAGTTCCTTCAATAATTCTATTTCTCTTCACTGCTGTAAGAGTGACCATTGATAGCAGTGCGAGGTGAAACTGGCATGTTTGAAACCATAAACAACATTTCCCGGGATGCCTCCTGACGGGGCGAGTCGGGGTTAAGCTTTATTGATTTACCTACCCTCAATTCATTCATTTTAATGGCTAAGCAAAAATGGCAAGAGCTTTATTGGTTACCTTATATAAAGCTTAAACACACTACAAAAAAAAATATATTTAATAAAAAGTAAACATACTTTGATTTTGAGTTGGATTCTAATATTTGTAGTTTGTAATAGGAATTAGAACCTTTGAGAACATCAACTGCTCCAAGAACAGCATTATAGATACTATCTTTTTTCTGATAAACATGGGCTTTATTTTCCAGACCTATGTAATTTTTAACATTTGATCAGTAAAACATCGTCAAAATAAATAACATACAAAAAATTGTTCACATATGTACATTTTTATATAAATTAGAACCTCAATTATCCATATGAGACAATGATAATAAAAATGATTTACAATTTAGACAATATGACAAATACTTCAAATTGCTTGCTTAACGCTACAAAATTAAAAAAAATAATGAAATTTAGTTTGCTTGTTTTTTTAAATATTAAGAAAATAAAGATTAGAAGTTTAACCCTTACGCTTAAAAAATTTTTTAAAATTTTTCTAATTACTTTTGCACCTCACAAAAGATTTTTTATATATAATTAAATATGGTATAAGCGGTTTGCCTAAGCACTAATTATACCTTCTTTTGTTCATAACTCAATTAAGCAAATCGCAAACCTTTCCCTAATTTTACTAGTCCGTAAGAAAGCAATTTTATGAGTTAGAAGGAATGGATAGTTTACTCACTAAATGTCAAACAGTAATAAATTAATAAAACTCTCAATTTATTTCAAATAATAAATTTAACACAAGTACTAATGTTACTCAAATTAAGAGTAAACTTCACTTTTTGAGTTTTCAAGAAAGAGAGTAATAAACTAACAACGCATTTTCATAACTTATCTATTTTTCATTCTGTTAACATACATTGTCAATAAAACAAGTTATTTATAAAGAGAAATCAAATCTTTTATCAAGATTTATAACATAGTTCATAGAAATACACTCAAAACTAAAACAATATATGAATAAATTTTGAAAACCTTCATACCACTATCAGGGTCAACTGCAGCTGCACCTTTGACAGTAACTTTCATTTTCTGGGGTGCACTTTTATAAACTTTTTCTAATTCTTCAGTAACTGTAATACATTTCATCCAAAAAATATTAATAAACAGCAAGAAAACCATTGATAATATAATTGTTTCATAACATGCAAAGTTCTTTTTTTTTTTTTTTACCTTTTGAATTAGTTTCTTTTTTCTCTTTTTTAATTCCAAACTTCAGAATTGGCTAAAAATTTAATATAACACAATTAAATGAATGGTTCAAAAAATGTTTAAAAGCATTCATCATATAAAACATTAGAAATACTTAAGTAATTATCCTCACTAAATCCTCATAGTGTTAATAAAAAAACATCTAATGGCATTTATAGTATGTTAAATTGAATGTGAGCTGAACAGCACTGTGTGACTATACTGAGTCAAACTTCAGGAAGATTTATAATATTCCACTTTTAAAGAGGAAAAATCAAACAGGGCTAGAAACCATACTCATCATAAGAGCATTTTGTCTAAAAAAGTAATTCAAAATGAAACAAAATAAAAAATTTATTTTATTGATAGAACAACAAACATTTTGTAGAAAAATAAACCATTAGTTCTTTTGTTTTAAAGGTCCAAAACTACCTCGATATTAGAGACTTTTAGTACTAGAGTTTTCCAGATATATTACCCCCATCATGAGATAATATATCCAGATATATAACTCCCATCATCACCATATATTACTCTCACCATAACAGACAACAAAAAACTAATATTAGCAAATCAAATACATACAATAATGAAAAATGAAGATAGTGTTTTGACACAAAATTCTTAATTATTTTAATTTTTCAACAAAAAAAAAAGCAATATGCAGTCAGTGAATACAAATTAAATTTGACCTTAAATCTGAATTGAAAAAGGGAAAGGACAAAGTTAATTTTATTTATCTAAAAATGATACATTAATAGAAAGAATTTGTTTACAAATTAAGAGAAGAGTTTTTTTATAAATGATCATCTTTCTTAAAATTGCAAAACAGAAAAATACTATGTAACAAAATAAAACAGGGTTCAATTAATTTCACAGTTAGAAAGTAGTCCCCAATTAAATGTTATTTCAGCAGATATAGGGTAAATTTAGAAAAATTTTGCATCAGGCCAGATGGAGAATTTAACTGGCCACTTTTTAAAGTAATTTTCAGAGAACATATTAAAAAACAAATGGGATGTATTTTCATTGAAAAATAAGTGGAAATTGGCAGACAATTTTATTTTAGTCATTTATTTAGTCGGCCAGGGGCACCATTAATTTTGCTCTCTAGTTTCATTAAAAATATAAATGTTCAGAAAACACAATTGAACTTACATCTCCACCCCAAGTGCACAACTTATTTTCTTCAATTGCATGAGGAATAGAGGAACCTTTCTTTATTGCTTCCAAGAAGTCAAGAGATACCACATGAATGTCTTCACAACTTGCTTTAATCACTTGTTTTGCATCTTTATCTACTTCCCCTAAAATGAAAGCAATTATAAACTTAGTTAATCCACAAAAACTGCACTTGATTATAACATTTATATTAAATAACCTAAATTTATTTTTAAAATTCTCTTAAAAGATGCATACAAAAAAAAGGTCTGTGAACACTATCAAATATGACCTTAAATTAAAAAAATAATGACCATAAAAGCTTCTAAAAAGAAGTTTTCAAACAAAATTTTTTTCCTTCTAATTATATGTTTCTCTCTCTCTCTATATATATATATTTATTTATTTAAAATTTATAAATTCAATAAATAATAAAATAGTAAATAAATATGCAATAAATAAAAGGTAAATGCCTGATAGAGATAAAAAAAAGTATTTATTTAATTTCCCGTTACAATCTTTAAAAACATCAGAATTGTGTTGTACTATCAAAAGGTTTTTTGATACTTTTAAAATTACTAGATTACTTATTATTCAAAAACTAGTTTTTATATTCCGATAAAGTCTGTAGAACTTCAACACTGGTTACTGGGGATATTGAAAACGACAAGATTTATTCAAAAATTATAATAATTTATAAAGAAAAATAATTAATTAAAAAAACCTTAATATAAAATAGCATTTAATAATCGTAAAAAAAATAATAATAATTATTGAATAAACTGGTAAAAAGTTACAAACTGCAAAAAATGATACTCCTTTGTGAAATACATTAAATGAGAAAAAAAAAAGCAAGAAATTCATTTATCATTAACATCCTAGCTCTGATAACAACTATTGATAAACATTATTAGTGAAAAGTGTGTTATAACTTCTAAACAACATTAATGCACCTTTAGATAAAGAGTTGCTTTCTCATCTCAAAACTAATTTTCCCTTATGTCATTTAATCAATGGAAATTGTCAAGCGAAGTAATTAACACACATATTTAACCCCAGTAGTGAATCAGCCAAAGGGCTTAGCATGTATAACAGCTGCATTTGATATTTATGCTTTACAAATACTTAAAGTGAAGACAGTAAAGATATTTTTAGTTAAGTTAAAGGATTCAAATAAATTTCAAAGCAGTAGTTTATAGTAAGTATATATGCTTAAATTTTTTTTAAAAAAAAATCAATTCCGCAATATTGTAGAAGTATTATAAAACTTGAATTCCTTAGCTTCCTAGTTTTCGCAACATTAAAAAAAAAAACTTAATCAACCTCAAAATACAGTTCGATTAAAACATTTTCATACAGTAAGAGTTACAAAACTTTTTAAATTCCACAAAAACCTCCATCAGAAATCTGAAAGCAATAAAAGATAAGAAATGAGCTCCATTTTAAAATATTTACAATCAAACACTTAAATTTTTATTAATTGAACTGTTTTAATAACCTTTCAAAAAAAAAAAAGAAAGAAAGAAAGCAAAGGATAGGATAAACAGTAAAGGAAAATCCTGTACCATGTGGCTCGACAACATATAAATTTTTAAAGTAAAGGTTAGGGTAATTGACCGACAAAGTAGATCGAGATAGTATTGAGCATTAGTGTTAAAGAAGAAATCTTTCATGTACTTTTTTCTTTAGAAAGTTTTTTATCAATATGTTTCAGATTTTTTTTTAAACAAGAGTTATAAAATTAATTCATGCAGGTATTAAGGTAAAGTCATTATGTATAGATACATATATATGAGATAAAATATATTTCAGAGAAATCTGAAATGAATAAGAAATGAGAAAAGTTTATACTAAAAATTTTTAAATTTGTAAGAATTAACAAGGAAAATTTCAGTTAAGTATTGCAATATAACTTATAGAAAATGAATTATTGTATGCTTCGTATCTGTCTGTAAGTGAGCACTACACACATTACAGTCATCAGAAAGCATGTAATTTATGGATGTGAATAAAGCATTTTCTGATTATCTCTGCAGAACATGCATAATGAACATCCAACCTCAAAGCTATCAGGGTTATAAATCTTTATACTAAAAAAAAATAAACAAATAATAAACTGAAAATTCAGTTGAATCAATTTTCTACTCAATTGAGATCCTACTAACTGATTAAATACTACAATTGAATTCTACAATGAATCCTTAAGAAAATCAAAATGCCACACTCGAAGAAAAATTTCCCTGTAATTGAATTTATTGATTGAAATTGCTATTAATTATGTTTTAATTTTCCAGTTATGCCTTTTTGTTGCTATACATAAAAAAAAATTTTAAAAAAAAAAAAAAAAAAACACTTATATTTGCTACTTGAGAAAAATAAAAAAAAATTAAGACAAATTTGTTTTTGAAAAACAAAATTTGACATTTAAGTACCCCAAAACACTTATTAATTTTTCGTGACTTTTTCGATATTTTAACTGAATTCTCTAATATTCCAGATCAACTAATTTCCTGACTTTCCCCTATTCCATTGCCACCCTGTTATAGAACAATTACTATGTTCAAACCCTTATAAAAAAAATAAGGTGTTTTTGAGGATGACAGTTGTAAATAACACATCTGAGGTAGAAAATGAGGTTCTGTTTTACACCAAAAATAACCTCATTAATAAACCTCAATTTCAATCACGTTTGCATTGTTTAAAATCAACCTCATACATACCCTCCAACTTATGAGGATTTTGAAAATAATTCTTTCTAGTGGTAGCGAACCAAAGTAGAAATTTTTAAAGCAAATGGATCTCTCATAAAACTTTTATCAGAACTTAAGAATCTAGCCATATGGCCTGCACTTTTATAAGTAATAGTGGAAAAGTTACGCTAAAATTAATTTTTTTTATATATTAAGACATTAATTTTGCTACCGTCTGAAAAGAAGATTTCTGAAACTACGGAATTTCCGTAGCAGTTGGAGGGTATGCTCATATATAGCTTAGTGATACTTTTAGTTGGGATTGAATGAAATTATTCGCACCCCAAATATACTTATTTGCTTGAAAAGTAGAAAAAAAATAACCTGTACACCTAAAAAACAACCTCCCTAAGCAAGTTGCTCTGAAGATGTCCATTAACCTCAAAACTACATCAAATATTAATAAAACATCTTGGAAGGTTGATTTTGTAAAGTTGCTTTTGAAATCAACTTAAAACAAACTTCAAATCAACCTTAACACCTCAAAAACTCTTAATTTGAGATTTTTTTAAGGTAAGGGAAAAACCTTAAGAGAAACACTTAAACTCTATTTAAATATTAATGGTTTCTTTTAATACAATTCAGCTAATTATTGTTTAATACCTTGGGTTAATGTAAGACTCAAAGTAATTGTATCTTAAAGTTTTTGCATATTAATTTACAGGTAAACATTACACATATAAGAGGTTAAAATATTGACTATTAGAAGAAGAAAAATACAGCAATAAAATACAAAATCAGAATATACAATTAAATTTTAAATGACATTTTTCTTAAATAAATACTAAGTTAAAAATGTTTACTTAGACATTAAGTAAATCAAAGTATATATAGTTATAGATTATATAAAGAAAAAGAAACGATAAAAAAAAATTACCTTTGGTTGTAATGCATAGTTGAACCGTTTTATCAAGTTTTGTAGCTACTGCTGCACCTAACTCCTCTATTTTTTTAGTGACCATATCTTTAGGAAGTTTCAATTTCCCGATGAGAAATATTTTAAGGCCATCCAAGGGCAATGACCTTCAATAAAAATAATTAATTCGCAGAACTGTAAGTCACCAAGAATGGAACAAATTAAGATTTTCATAAAATTTAAAAATAAAAAAATAGGAAGACAAAAAGAAAATATTATTTCTTTTTCTTATAATATTCCCTTCTACAGTCAGGAAAAATAAAAATTTAAAGAGAAATTGACTGTTACAAGAATGGATCCTATAATAATAAGAAAGTGAATGAGCTGAAGTTTCAAACATAGAGTAGTTTAACAAAAAATTATACAGTTATTATATAAGAAATACTTTCTTTCTGACTTTTTATTTTTAAATTTTTGTTCACAAACATTCTTTTCTAAAACTGATCATTCACTGAGTCATTTGTAAATTTAAAGCATAACAATCAGATGTGGAAGGCACTATGTTTATTTAAATGAAAATGATTTTCGCAAACAAGAAATAAAAATACAAGCAGATCCCTTTATTTTTAAAATTATTCTTTTAAAATACTTCCTTTGAAGCCTTAAATATAATTTACATGTTTATGCAGAAATGAAATAAATAAAAATATTGAAATTGATATTTGATTTTTATTAACAGCTACTTAAAGCTGTATATGATATGAAGGTAAAAAAAGTTGAGATATAACTTACATCCTGCATTTGAAAACAGGGTGCATCATGTACAAAATAGTAGAGACAAAATTTTATCCATGTGATTTTAAATCCTGAATAAATATGTGACAAATTAATCCTATTAACATGATGGTTTCAAAAAATAAAAATGCATGCCATTTACTAGGCTCTAAATATCTATACACGTAATGTAAAATAGCAAAGCACAAAAAAAGTCATATTTATAATACATAAAATGAATTAAAATTATGATAAAAATATAACAAAAAGGATGTAAAATATATAAATGTACAGTTATTGTATTTTGCTTTTTTTTTTTCCTTTTCTTCTTCAAATTTTACAGGCTTAGTAGATAAATGTTTCTATATTCAAATTTCGCTTTCTACAATAAGTTACACATGAAATCAAACGAAAAAAAAAAATTTGTTTTTTTTTTAGACACAAATATTTCATGAATGATACATATATATATATATTTTTATAGATAAACAGTAACACACTTTTTGTTTTTTGAGTTTCATAAGATCATTAATGATTACTGTTACCAAGTGGTCAGAGTTAATCAATAAATGAAAGTTTTTGGCAGAAAAAAAATCTCTTTCCTTTAAAAAAAAATCTCATAGCTTATGGCCTAGGAATCAATTTGGTTACATAATTAAGGATAGATTGTCAAATCGTTTGCAAGAATTCATGCCACAATCAGAGACCCAGAGCGGCTTAATGCAGCGCTAAGAAAATCATTGGCATTAAAAATTTACAAAATATGCTGAGAGAATATGATCAATGATAAGATGTCTACTATTTAACAAAAGGATAACATATCAAATATTTGTAACTTCGATTTTGTATTTAACTTATTGCTATTGTAGAATAGTTTCAAAAATATCAATATTTAAAGATATCATTCATTTATGCAAATTCTCTAAAATGTATTTAATATTGATATATCTAAAAATTGATTATTTTTCAAAAACAAGAGAGCCGAAATTATATACGACTCCTCTACAGCAAGTCAATAAAATAAATATTTTGAAATATTTTTCATGATACAAACAAAACTTACTTTTGACTTGAGTTTGTCTTTGAAGCCTCAGGAAATTGTCTTTCACGCTTGATATATTTGTATGTCTTTCTACAAAAGAAAGGATCTAATTGTTACTTCAATTAAAACATAGCACAAAAACATACATTTAAAATATAATAAATCAGGGGTCTGTCCAGACCGAATTTACTACCGTTTAGCGGTACCTTCACAAATTCAACTTTAGGAATAACAGCAGTTTTACAAAATACTTTTTATTGAAATTTTATTTTTGTATCCCTTAAGAAACGATAAATCCATATTGTGTTGATTTTTTAATATAATTTTTAATTTTTCACAAATTATGTCTTAAATTTTCGCAAAATAGGTACCTCTCAGGAAAACCTAGACAAGACTCCTGTAAATGCTCATCTTCTATTGCACATTTAACAATAATCAATCGAAGACCAAAGAAGGATTAATACATAGTGCGTGATATCATAAAAGTATCTTTTGTGTATTGTAAAAAATATGGTATTAATTCATATGGTATTAATTTTCAAGGCTAGTGAAATAATTTCATCGAAATAATAGCAAGAATTCTAGATCAATTGATTAAAAGACCGCTTCCCGCAAGTCATGATAATATTTAACAGCGAGAGTAGTTAGTAGACAAAAGGAAAATATTCAATATGCGATTAATTATCCCATAAAAAAACATGAGTCATTTCAATTTATTTTAGACAAACCCCCTTGATTTTAATGAAATTTGGTGTAATGGGCAAAAAGGAAGTAATTATATAAATTTTTAGATTTTTAAGTTAAAAATTGCCCAAGTTATGGACATGTGAAAAGCTAAAATATTCACACACAAAATGACAAACTGGCTTACACAAAAAGGATTTAAATTTTCCTCTAATTGCAGCAAAAGAAAATTTCAAAAACTATTACAAAAGGAATTGGCCTTAAATATCTCAAAGTGTGCATTTCAGACTTTACAACATATCATATTAATCATGTTTGTATGATAAAAAAATATTTTATTAAAATTGATTTATTTAGAATATTAATTTTCAAGACAATTTGATTGATTAAAAAAGAAACAGGTTAAAAAATAATTTTATCAAATAATTAGCTAATTGATTTTACAATTGATAACCTATTTGACCTTCTTACACTAGCTCAAAGCATGCAATGACTTGAATTTACTTTAAATATCTACAAAAATGCATCATGCAAAAATTACTAAAACATTAATTTTTTTCTCGTGGCATTTGTTGAATGTGTAGGAAGAATGCACAGATTTATCACAAGAATGTTGTACACTTTCGTAACTAACTGTAATTAAGGATTTTTTTTACACTATTTTAAAACATTTAATTTATATGAAAAAAAAAAAAAAACAAGATATTTGTTATAAATTTACAAATATACATGACATGGATTTCACATGACCAGCATCCTTTTTATTCATTTCTTATTTATTTATTATTAAATTATATCACTAAACATTTTAGCAAAAATTTTGAAAATTAAAATCCAAATCACAGAAATGAGAGAAAAACAAATTTATTCAGAATTCCTTATTTTTCAAAAATATGAAAAAGGAGATCAAAAATTCAAAGATAGTTTCGGTTATAAACTTTTAAAAACAATGTAACAAATACAGTTAAATATTGTTATTTTTAAAACATCTTTAAGTTACGCTAAATTATTTTCATCAAATAAAAGTAAATAAGTAGAGAAACACTGAATAAATAAAAAAGTTAACTTACTACAGGAGAAAAGCACTTAAAAAAATAACTGATATTTTAGGTAGATTAGAAAACTATGAATAATAAGAAAGTGAAGCGTAACTAAATTTCGGTTTATTGAAATTATTATATGCTGCAAGATAAAGAAAATCATGATTAATTAAGAACTAAAGTATAGGTTTGAAATTGAAATGAAAACAACCTGTTAAAACACACAACGAAAACGTCAATCACTTTTGTTAATTTTATAGTCTTCATGTAGAGACACCAAGTTGAAGAATGAGTTGGCAAAAGAATAGAAGCTTTCTCAAGATTTAACAAAGTCAAAGTTTGACCAAGCATCAGAAGGCCAAATTAGATATCAATTGAAAGGTGAATTCCTTAGCTTTGTCATGGTGTTAAAAAAGTTTTATTTACTATGGAAAAAAAATACAGCCATTTATATACATGCAATATTTTTTCCTGTTGAAAATTTTTTTTCTTCACATAATTAGGACAATTTTAAATTCAAAAATTTGCAGAATTAGTTATTATAATTGCATGAGCCTGTTATACCATATTTCATTAAAATCGAAAGGGGGATCAGGCAAAAGTGATTGATCTGCAGTGGAATGATTCACATAAGTTTTATTTACTCCAAAAAAGAATTAAATTCTTTTTTTTAAAAATAGGATAAATAAGAACCAATTTAAAGAAATAAAATTTAATACCAAAATTAAATATTTTCTTATAATATAAGTCAAAATTATCTAAAATTTATTAAACGTATATAGCAATGCACAGAAAATTTTTTAAAATTTTTATCAGCATCAAAAAATTTAACTTAAAAACTGTACTAACTTAAAAATTTAATTAAAAACAGTAACATACAAAAAGTCATAAGTTTCTTTAAAATCATCCGGTATATGAAACGCTTCTCTTTCTGGGTATTTAGTTTCATACTGGCACTTTGTCCACTCTGTTAAATTACCAGGACAATAATAGGAATCACATCTAAAAAGAGACAGGATATACTCAAATTAAGCGTTACTTATTTACAAAATAACATAAAACAATCAAACACCTTAGTAAAGAAAAACTTTGATTAAGAAAATTTCAATTCTTTTGTTATGGACATTACCTAAAAATATTAACAGATAATTTTAACCAAGGAAGTTCTTAAAATAATTTAATATACAGTCAATGTTAAAATTTTAATTTGTGTTTCCCATATCAAATAATAAAATTTAATAATCTAAAATATTAGAATTACGTAATGATAAGAGCTACAAATAAGAACATTTTGAAGAATGAATCACAGTATTAACAGAAATTATTTGAATTTAAGTCAAAACTTTGACACAAAATACAAGAGAAATATGTTATTAGAGAATTAACTGAAATTATAAGGCTTACTTAAAACGTAATTTGGCGTTTTTACAAGCTGGACAAGTTTTTAATGCTCCAAAAACTAAGCAATCGGACAAATGATCTAAAATCTAAAAAACAAAAAATGAAAATAAAAAAAATGTTTAAACTAAGCAACTTTAAAAACATAATTTAATTAATATTTTAGTTATTAAAATACTCTTAACACACAAAATGTATGTAAAGATCGTATTATACTGAAAAGTCCCATAAATGGAATTGACAGGACCTTGGACAAGTCCAGAAAATAGATTTTTCCGCATAATAGGTCTTTAAGGTAAACAAACACTGCAAATTTTTTTTCCATAAAAAATACCAAAAAGTCAATAATTAATGTCAATTTCACTACAACAAATTAGTCCCAGTAATTACGCTATTTTTGAAGCTTGTGGTTTTTAAAATCTTGAATAAGCCATTATAACAAACCGCATAATTCAGAATCACACACTTCAGTTACTACTAATTAATTTGTCAATCCACTTGATTAATGACAATTCCACAATTAATCTGCGAGGTTTTGCTGATCGTTTTTCGACAGTTATTAAAACAGATTTTTACTTAGTTTTTCAAATTTCAATATTATTTGGTTGCTATTGATTTCCCGACAGTTTTAAAATCTGATAATTTTTAAATCATATCATTTATCAAAACAACCTAATAGCAAAACGCATTCAGGGAGTCTGATTCGCATGATTTAGTCGATCTTATTTCAACAATCACGGATTTCGAGATTTTAAATTATTTTTTTAGTGTGATGATCATTTACAAAATGCAACAAAATAACCTCTCAACAAAATGCAAGAATATCACTCATAATATTAGAATAAAAAATTATTACATGTTCAACTAAAAAGAAATATAGTTTTTTTTTTTTTTTTTGGAAACAGCACTTTTGTTATTTTAAATTAATAACCTATATGTTTGTTATTAATAAAAGTATCTAGCAGAAAGTTATTAGTGCAAGAGAGTTTTATCGCAGATAGCTCGAAAAAATTCTGCCATAAGGAAAGAGCCCAACATTGTCCAATAAATAAAAGCATATTGTACAAGATGACTTTGGCATTTGCAAAGATAAGTAGACAAACTCAATGCATCAGAGATATTAATAATTTTGTAGCAGTTGAAAAATTATTTCATAGAAACAAGAGGATTGACATAACATGGCATTAATGAATTGACAGGTCAGACTTGATATAATAAATATTTAAATTATCACGAAACAAAGCTTTTATGAAATTAGATTACACTACAACATGAAAAAAAAATACCATTATTATAAATATGAAAGACTTAGATAGCAAAACTTATCATAACACCTCAGTTCAATAAACAAAACTTATGTGTATAACTAATTAATGTATGATCAGTGTTTTCACTACAGGACGAGAATCTCGCATATTTTTAACTCTTCACGGAATAAAAATTATTAATGCAAGAAGTTCGAGCGCTCTATTAATCAATTTCAAAATGAGCGAAAATTCGTCTTTTGCCAGTTTGAATAAAATACGTTTCTCTTTTCTTCCTTGATCTTTCATTATTTTGACCATCAGTCCTTGTTATTACCTACCCTATTTACCCATATTGTTCAGAACCGGTGAGAACAGCAAAATACCCCCCCCCCCGAAACACGGAACCCCTTTCAGAACATATTACTCTGCAACCACGTGTTCACCGTAGGTAAGGTTTCTTCATGTAAGACGTTCACACTTTTTGTGCACAAATGTAAGATGGACAAATGCCTTCTTAAGGCAACATCTTCTACTCCGTAACGAACAAATGAAAATGAAACAAAGGTCGGTAGAAATGGTCAAAATTAAACAAATACAGATATTTTTCAGCCAAATAAATATAACTGATGAAAAAGTAGACATAGAAAATTTTCCATATGATGATGCAGCAAAAATATTCAATTAGAAGATGTTAAAAATGTATTAATTAAAGAAATATTTTTTTTTCCAAGTCTATACGTGTTTTTTTTTAATTTTTAGAAATCTCACTTAATTTTTTGAAATCTCACCCTGTTTTTGAGAAAGAGGGAAAAATTCTCTCCCATTTTTTTTTCTGCAATGAAAACACTGTATGATCCTCTTATAACCCACATTGAAAAATCTAAATTGCTGGCACTTGACCTTTACTAAACCTTTACAAACTCTATACTAAAAATAAAACTTTATGAATTAATCATAAAGTTTTATTTTTAGTATAGAGTTTGTAAAGAGTATTTCTTTTCTAGTTATAAATTTTAACATTCAATAAAAATGGAACAAAAAAGGAAAATCAGGTATTTTTGTAAGTAAAAATATTAAAAAGAAAAAATTGAAAAAAGGCAATTTAGTACATAAGTCAAAAATTTTGAATTTGAGGAAGAAAATAAAGACTGGTAATTCAGGCTTACCCTGCTCTCTCCTTTACAAATATACTGGTCATTATATTCAAGCAAATCCACCATCTCTTTCTTTTTAAAATTCTTCAAGTTGTCTCTCATTTCAAAAAGTAGTTGGTTTTGTAGCTGAAAAAAGTAAGTACTATTACAAATACATTCATAACATATAAAATAGAAATACATATAAAACGTTTTAAATAGGAAAAAAACTTTGGAGTTTTAAAAAAGCAACGGCCCAATTTTTTTTTTTTTTTAAACAATGTTTTCAGTCCAATTTATTTTATTATGATATCAGCAAGAGTGATATTAGATTTGTAAAAAAATACTTGAAACTTTAGTAGGAAATAAAATGGATGTAATAGTCATATAATTATTGATTTTAGTCTATGTTTTTGCTCGGTACTTAACTACTTTAATGTTTGGTTTTACTATTAATAACTTTAGAATTGATAAGCTAATAAATAAATAAAACTTCTCTCATCCACAAGACCAGAAAAAGGCCCCCACACCCTGTTATTCCAAGAAAGATCACTCTTTACCTCTTTAAAAAGCTCCCCCGAATAGAACTTATACTACTATTGGTGAGGAGAGAGGTAAAGTAAAAAGCAGATTTTAAAGGGGGAACCACATTGCTTTATTTTATTATAATCATTCCATTACAGCAAATATCAGGTCCAAATAAGCTAAAGCTTGCTTTCAAGATGTAGCTATATTTAAATTTTACACATTTTGAGAGAATCTTATTTTTTATTTATTTTACAATAAGAAAAAATTCAGAAACTATTGGTACTTCAATAAATTTATTCAATTTAAGACTTTTCCTAAGAATATAAAAACAAAAATTAATTTCAACAACTTCTAAAACTTTTTTAAACAAGAAACATTGCTGTTTGCCACAGTTTACTGGAATGAAAATAAACACTGCAAATTTATTATAAAATTTTACCTTTAAAATTTTATCTTCTTTTCTAACAGATTTATTTGCTTTAGAAGAAGTTGCTTCTGAATCGTCATTTTTTCTCTTTCTACAATAAACCAAAATATTAGTCAAGCTATCAATTTTTTACCTAACTAATTAGAGTACTAATGACAAATAAATAATATTTAATAGAATGAATTTCAAGTTTGTATAAATTAAGACATTTTAATTAATATTAAAACCTCTTACTTGAAATAATCATTACATTAAATTATAACAAAAATTCCTAACAATTTCTTTGCTGAGATAAAATGATACTTTCAATCAAGGTTAAGAAATTTAACTTATAAACATAAAAATGTATGGTATGCTTTAAACTAACATTCAAAAAAAATTATTATTTGATGGAATAAATTTGCACTTAAAATTAACAGGTGGTTACCATAAAATTTCCACAAATAGAAATTTTACAGAAAGATAAAACATAACAAATGATATAGATTTAACAAATTATTAGGTTCAAGCTGACTTCAATATTACTTTAAGGATTACAGTAATACACTCGGTGTTAGAGAATTGTTACCTGTTGCTGTTTCTTTGATGGAATTATATTCATATTCATTGAATCATATTATAAAAAGGAAACATTCAGAAAACATATTGAGAGCAAGATCAAAAGAGAAAGTGAATTTTATTAAGGCTGTATAATAATAGTTCAAACAAAAATTCATTGAAGCTAATAATTTCCTTAAAACATTATTTTACTAATAAAATGTACTCACACTCCAGAGGAAGGTAGTTTTTCTTTTAACATAGCTTGATCTTCTTCAGACAAATTCTTGAAACCAGGTAATCTAAAAATAATAGTGAGAATAAAAAATTATAACATTTATAGACATATAGATACATGCATTATATATATACACGTACAGATTAAAAAAATATGCAGCAGAATCTGAGCAACTTACTTTTCAGCAGAATCTGTAAATTCCAACAATTGTCGATCTTTGACAAAGCAATCAACATGACGCCAGGCTGGCGCAGGTCCAAATCTTTGAGCTTCCGCACGGTCTCTATCAATTTTAGATATACGTATAATACCCTGTAAAAATTACAAATAAATAATCACCTCAAAGTATGGAGATTTTAGAAGTATGGAATATGTCCAACAACACAAATTAATCAATAATATCACACATTTTGATATATGTTACAATTTAAGAAATGTTTCACAATTCCTTGATCAATTTATTTCTACAACTGTAAAACCTTTTGAAACAATTTTCAATTTTTTATCTCAAGTTAGAAATTTAACTATAGAATACATAGTTCAATGACGGAAAACTATTTCGCACAAAATAATTTTTTTTTAAAAATACATTTTAATTATATAATTTTTACTTAAGAATTTAGTTCTGCTTTGAAATGTTTGTCTGACAAAAAAGAAAAAAAATATATAAAAAATATAAGGAAATAAAGAAACAAAATAAAGAAGAACGTGTTATAGTAATAGAGAAGTTCATAACAGAACAGTCCAAGTTGGCAACAATAGAAAAGGGAAAGAGGGGGGATAAAATAAATTCAACCTAAGAAAAGATGGCATTCTTTATAAACTTAAGAATCCAATTTAAAAAATTAACAGAGAGTGTAGCTATATCCTCTTACAAAAAATTAGCACCTAAAAAAGCACTAAAAAAATTTTACATTTAAATTTACATTGAAAGTTCTTAATATATTCTATAGTAATGGTATGGTCACTACATATTGTTTATATTTTCATTTTATGATTTTTATTAATATATTCTATAGTAATGGTTTGGTCACTACAAATTGTTTATATTTACAGTTTATGATTTTTATTAATGTATATTTAAAATCTTCAGTTTTTATTTAGCTTCGTCATAATTTTAGATGGGGTAGCAAGAATAGAGATTTTTTGTCAACATTTAGAATATTATTTGTAAGGGATGGAGACAGTGGTTGCATGACCTAATATTTTTCTATATGTTAGTTTTGTGTGGGGATCTAAAATTACCTAGCCTCACCATAGGCTTAGATTTAGGGAGAAAACATAAGCTGATTGGATGTTGAATTGACTAATTTTAAATAGATTGAAGTTGAAGGCCAAAATAAATAAAATGGTTTTATAAAGTGTGAGATGATGCAGAAAAACGAGAAATAAAAAAAATTACAGACACAGTTCTATGTGCAACTGATTGAAAAATGTGAATCATTAGTATATATGTGAAATTTAACAAAACCTCCTAATTTTATAATTGGTGAGATCATTTTTCTCTTTTATTGTTTTCTCTATTGTCATATTTTGGCTTTGCTTTCCCTCCACCTAATATTTTAAAAGATTATATAAACATATAATTCTTAATATAATCTTATATTAATATATTCTTAATATAATCTTATATTAATACATTCATAATATAATCTTATATTAATACATTCATAATATAATCTTATATTAATATATTCATAATATAATCTTATATTAATATATTCTTAATATAATTAAGATAATCTGATTGGTTTTTGCTTGGGAGACAATGATTTAATATTTTATTTAAAATTAGTAAATAGTTTAGTAATTAGTCATTTCACATTACAGAAGAAAAAGGAAGTTATTAACAAAATTAAAGCAAAAGAACAAGTGTTCTGCTAGTTCTGATTTGTTAATAATATAAGTTTAGTGCATATAAAAATAAAAATTTGAGCAACAGCAAGGGACATTCTTTATCAAGTCTAATAGAAGTCCTTAGAGACACAAAGTGAAGAACAATGAAAATTTTAAAGTATAAACACTTGATATCAAAATATCAATTCATATACCATACACATTTAATATAAGTTATTGAACTAAGATTTATAATTGAATTACCTACTGAAGAAGAATACTACTTTATAGAAATTAATTTAGGAAAGAACTTAGTTCTTATAAGAATTGGAATATTGGATATTAAAATTGTGTAAATACAAATTGCAACATTGGATTACAAACTAGCACAAAAACGAATCGAGATATTGGATATTAAAAATATAATACAAATCTCACGAATATTAAATCATACGTTTAATATTAAAATCGCGATATCAGCGGATTCTGACACAGATTAAAATACTTAAAATAAGAAAAATCTGCAAAACCAAAAGAATCAAATCGGAGGAAAAATAACATGAATATAAATATCTCGTTAACAGGGATTCAGCGAAAGTATTTTCAATTTTAAATTACGAAAACTGTAAAAAAAAATTTGGATTTTAAGTTTTTGATAAGCGGAATTCCCTAAAATTCACAGAAATCACATGATCTGCTCTTAGTTTTTAGAACAGGAATGACACAAAAATCCTTGAATTCCAGAATACAATTCCCCTTGCTCTTTATTTGAAAATTAATACTGCATAACAATAATAAGTGATTTTTATTACTGAATTACTAGGTCTATAATTTGGATGAAGATTACATATGAGATTCCACAAAATAATACTAATCTATGAAATCTATGGACTATACAAACACAATAAGAACTTTATGATGTCATAAAAAAAAATCAAAAAAAATTTATGGTTAGCTTTTTATCTACATTTATGACAGAAAATGTTTAGCCCTATGACTCCACTAAAAGCACACACTGATAAGGACTTATGTAGAAAAAGAAATATTTGTATAAATTTTAACTTTAATGATTAAAATTGTTACAAGATAGCAAACATGAAAAGAAAAATAAATCCAAATAATTATAAATTGATAACAGAAAAACTTTACTAAACCTTGCTAATTTTTTCTTCACATCCTCTACAAGTGGCACGATTTGATTTTGCATATTCTACTGAAAAATCACTAAGATCTCCATTTGCTACTTTCGTTTCTGTGCCTATAACAGATAAAAATTGACGAATCATAATTTCTAAAAATTTCAAAACATATCATGTTCTTCCAGTTTACTTTAAGTTATTTACGACTTACTTCTTAATAGATAATGCTCTTGGAATAAGATATCTATTTCACTATACAAATACAACATACAAAGAATTGTATTATCAGGGATGAGATTGGCCAAAAGGCAAAAAAGCTGAATTTCCACGCAAGTAAATTTTGCAATCGTTTAATAATAAATTGCAGCAATTTAAGACAATAAATAACTATGTGGTGACATAAAATTGTGTACTAATTTAATAATAAATAAATGATTACATCGATACTTAACATTTAGTAAAAAGTAAAATTACCAATAAAGCTAGAAATTATATTTTTCTTCAGTTTACATAAACGAAACAATTATTACTTGAAGAACTGCCTGATTTAGCAAATAAAAACTTCTGAGAACATACATTGAAAGTCCCTTTCTTTTAATAAATACTGTTACGTGATTTATAACAAATAAATCAGAACCATGACTTTCTAAATAATTTAGAAAAGAAAATAAACTTCTACAATTAGAATCACTATGTTCATATTATAATCTAATCTAGCTAGAGCCCTGTGAAACATGTCAATAACTGTGTAGTAGAAACATATAGTAACTCCTTAACATGAAAAAAATTGCTATTTTAGTTTGAAAAAATTACATGATAATCAGAAACTGTTTAGATAATTATTCTTCACACGATAAAAATTTCGCAATGTCTTATTTTAAAATCACGTATAAATGCGAAAATCAATGTTTGATATTATAACCGCATGAACAAATCACGACATTGAATTTTAAACTCGCGTGAATATGAATCACTACATAGATTTTTTTAAAACGCGTAAATACAAATTGTAATATTGGATTTTTAAATCTCGTAAATAAGAATCGAAATAATAATGTTCGGAATGTTAGCAAATTCCGAACTTGTAAAAGACTCAGTTGAAGCAGCGATGTCTGAATTACGAAAATACGAACTATCTGGCGGGTGGGTAAAAATGCGGAAAATCTAATCTTCTGCACGTAAAAGCGGAGAAAATAGCTAAAATAAGGAAACACGTGGAAGGATTGGCAGCTATGTAGTTTGAATTTTCTGTTTATATTTGAAAATCGGAAATATAATTATATTATTTCAACGGCTGAATTTTTCGAAAAAGAATTTTTCGAATATTTATAAAAAAAGAAACAACTGAAACTTAGAGATAATCAAAGTTTTTGATAAAAAGGCTGAAATTTGAGGGGAAAAAGTAAAAAAAGCGGAAATCCGCTAAAAAGCGGAAAAATCTCATCCCTGTATTATAAAAAATTTAAATAATTTGTTTACACATTTTAATTAGAAGATGTATACAGCCCTTGTAGGAGTGATTATGTATAGTTACTACATAGTAAATTTTATATGATTTATAAAATTCTTATAATGGTTATATCACACAAGAGAAAATAAGAGCAACCATAAGCGGAGCCTAAATTCTAAAAGCAATTTCTACAAAAATTGCTCGAAAATCCCCTTGTGATAAAGAAATCACGGTCGCCTTAAATACCAGCAACTCTTCAGTCAATTTTTCTCTCCATTCAAACTTGAACCAATCAGAACGTTTGCTTTTTACGACGTTTTAATTTTATGTGATAACGTATACAAATATAAATAATAAGGGCGGCGGCGTCGATGAAGATCAGATAAAAGTTTTTGTAGATGAAACAGAACAGTGTTTCAGTTTAATAATAACATTTCCTTTTAGATTAAAACATTAAAAATACTTTCACAGGATGAGATGACCATCTCAATGCAGTTGATGTACTACCATAACAGGAGCCTGCACATCATTTTAGTAGCTGTGAGTTCTGGAAGCTATTTTCTAGATAAATTTTCCATTACAATATTTGTTTTAAACTAATAAAATTAAAACTTATTATAATTTGCTCCGATCAAAGTTTTAATTATTTTTAATTTATTTTTATACATGCAAAGATTTATACTAACGAAAATCATTTTGTAATATCCAATAAGCAACTTGCCAAACTCAGTTGCATTATTATAACATAAAATATAATGATTGAATTTCCTTATTTTTAAATTATTTCTGTTGATTGTAAAAGCATGTGTTTGATTATTTGAAACATTTATTTATTTTTTCTTATTATTTGTGAAATAATTATTTTATTCTTCCCTAAGAATTATTTTAATTTTTGAAAAGCTTATTTTAAAACAAGATTCCCTTATCAAACGCCAAAATAATGGCAACTTCCGGGAATTGGCTGCAAGAGACTAAAAATATCAGAGAATGGCAATTAGTTGAAGGGTATAACTATACACAGGCACACCTCAATATAAATATTTTTTTTTAATTTTACAAGCTTAAAATCAATGAGGAGTTTAGGCAATTGTTGGCATGACAAGTCATGATATGGAAATACAAATATCTCCCAGGTCTATCACGATAACACTAAAAGAGCTTTCTGTCATTTAAGGAAGTGATGACATAAAAACTAGATTAGTTAAGACAAAAAAACATTGCAAAAACTCAGATTGTAAGACTCATTGACAAAATGACAATTGTTTTAAGATTAATATGGTTTTACTTCTTGCTAGCAAAACCAAAAAAGAAAAAAAATTTGCATACTTTGCATCAGCTTCTTAAACTTTTCTTGGTCTTCCCATCTGAGGTTATCAAAATTAGCCACATCACTAGTACTTTTCAATGCAGTTTTCTTCTTGAAGAAGCATGCAAAATGATGCCAATGAGGCACTTTACCATCAAAGTGAGGAGACTGGATTTTAAAAAAATTCCATTACAATTATTGTTAAAGACCATACATTATCAATAACTTGATTATTTTTTCTAAAAAATACTTCTAGGCCCGCAGCCCGTAAGAAAGTAAAAGAAATAAAGAAATAAAAACATCACAGAACGGGCCAACTTGAAAGGTCCAACTCAGTGGTTTCCAGGGTTGGAGTTTTTGCCGGCAAAAAGGGGTTTTTGCCAGGACAGTGGCAAAAACCTGGTAAAAACCGGCAAAAACTGGTAAAAACCGGCAAAAACCAAATTATCTAAATTGCTGATTAAATATTATTACAAAATAATTGAAACAAATTTAAATCAATCATAAGGAATAATAGTTTTGATACATTACATGAAAAAATTATTTTTAACATATTAATAATTAATATAAGGGTAATAATTTTTAAAAGATTGAAAGTTTTTGATCTCCTTTCATTTTAGAATCCTAAAATATGTTTTTTTACAAATAAATATTATTATTTGTATAATATTATTATTTATTATAAAATATTATTATTTGTACAATAATTAACTACACATGTTGATAAGATATTTTATGCTTTAAATTATAGTTATATTAATTTAAAATAAGTTCATTTCACTGGATAAAAGAGAATAATCACAAATTTTCCAATCAATAATGTTTTAAACTACTAAAATGATATATTATTACATTATCATTTAATTCTGGAATAATAATTTAGTTAATTTTTTTGTAACTATTTATATTCATAAAATATATTTCAATTTTAGGAATAATTTTGTATCAAAAATGTGTTTTTGTCCTCTCATCTTGGAAAATATAGGTTTTTGCCACCTTTTGCCAATTTGCTTGGCAAAAACCTGTTTTTGCCAGGATGGTTTTTACCGGTATTTACCATGGTTTTTTCCACCTGCGGCAAAATCTTGCCAACCCTGGTGGTTTCTGAACTATTTTGTCTCGTAGACCATTTGCCATGTTTTTCAGTTTCTGGTGGACCCCCTGTTTACCTGATATTGATTTTTTGTAATTCATCAACTTTAAATGTATTCTTGACAGTTGGTTTAGTGCTTTTCACCGTGAAAGATTTAAATTTCAAACTGTAGTGAAGTGTAGTGTGAAAAACTTAAGAAAAAACACATGCTAATTTTATACATTTATTAATTAAATTCAAATTAATTTACCAATCCAATTAATTTACCAGAAACCAATTTACCACAGAAAAATACTTTTTCGTTACAAAATAAAACCTTATACGCAGAAAGAATAAAAACATATGTGGATGGAGCTGCAGGCAACTGCTAGTTTATAATAATTCAGTTTTATATATCAGAAAATAATCCTAATTGGGACTGGGCTATAAATTGATGCATCGTGCAATATCGATTTAGTGCATACATCGGCAGGCTGATATATGCATTTCCTTTTAGGCGATGCATCAGAAATCTGATTTAAGCTGCCGAGAGTGGTTTTCGTTTTAGACGATGCATCAGAAATCTGATTTAAGCTGCCGAGAGTGAATCTCGTTTTAGCCGATGCATCAGAAACCTGATTTAAGCAGTCATGTAAGACAATGCTCAAGGTTTAACAATATAACGATTTAATATGTGAGAATACTTGCCTATGGTAATGCTGTCACCGCGGTGACAAAGACTATTTTGATTTCGTCTGACTGGGGAGCTGTTGATAGTGTGGAGCTACGAAGACAATGTTAGTTTCATGATGTTGAATAACGGAAAGTGAATTGAATCAGAACTCCCAGTTTCAAACGAGGATCGGCTTTGAAATAGAACGCTATGCATATTTTATTTACGCGCCATTTTTGTCTTTGGAAGTTTACTTTTCTTGAAGATTATTTTTAGCCGGACTTACGTTATTTTGTGATTGCTGTGCACTTTACTGCTTAGCGATCATTTCATTGTGCATTATTTCGTCACTTTTTCATCTTTTTTTTTACTCTCGGGATTTAACGATTCTTGTAAATTATGTTTAGTAGACCTATTGTTATTGCCGATCGAACCTATTATCCTAAATCTTCGTTCTGAACTCAATCTATTAATGAAAAGAAAACACAAAGAGAAAAAAAAGATTCTTCATTGTTTTTTTATTTTATTATTGTTTTTTAATTTAAGCGTTACTGTTTAATAGGGGTACTTTGTATTTAATTTGACTTTGTTATAAACAGTTTTTTTTTAATTTATTTAATGCACGTAAGTATAATAATTTGATAGAATTGGATTATTTTTGAAAAATGTGTGAGTATAATATGTGTGTATAAAATGTGTAAGTATAATAATTTGATAGAATTGGATTATTTTTAAACAAATAAATCTTCAGTCGTTTTTAATTTTAAAAAAATTTGGCTATTAGTTAAAACAAATATATTTTTAATTGAACAAAAAGTTAAGCAATGTTTTGATGCTTTTTAATAATTTAACAATAGTACTTAAAATTATATAATGTATATATTTTTAAATTTTTATTAAAATTCTTTCAATACTTGTTTGATTCATAATTTGTTAGACAGTCTGCATCATTTTTAAACAAATAAATCCATAGTTGATTTTATTTTCAAAATAGAAAATAATAAATAAAAAACTTTCATTTATTTTTACATTCATTAAGTATAGAATTTGACCATTAGTTAAGACAACTTTGTTATTTTAAATAAATAAATTAAAAAAAGTCTAACAAAGCTTTAAAAGCACACATTTTTCAAAAAATAATTTAAAAAATGTTTTACTAAAGAGAACATTTTTTTAGTTTTTTTTTTTACTTTCCTTTAGGATTCTTTTTAATTTTTTATGTATGTATGTAAAATATTTCGTTACTTTTAAACCAATAAATCTCAAGTCTTTCTTAATTTTAAAAAAAATTTAAATAAAGCTTGGGTTTGTTTTATACTTATGATATTTAGATTTGTAGGCGATTTATTCCTTTTATTTATTTTTGATTAATTTAAATATTAATGGTAGATAATTTTTGAACACATACTAAATCGCGCTACATCACTATGTCTAACAGACGATGTATCACGATATAAAATTTCTTACATCACCCAGTCCTAATCCTAGTAACTAAAATTTTAATAAAATTCTTACTTCATAGCTACTTTTATAAATTATGCAGAATGTAGATAGATATGTGTCTTTAGATTATAAGGTAGTATAGTGTAAGTAAATAGGTACTATCAGTGTATGTTCATGAAATTCATGAAATGCCAAAATTAAAGTATCAACCTGCTTATATGAGATCCACTATTTTTTTTCACTTGACATGGACCCTTTTCAGGTTGTCGTCGACCCCCGGTGGGGCGATATAGACCACTTTGGGAATCATTGGTCCAACTCATAACCACTTCCAAGCAAACATCCATATATATATATATTTTTTTTAAATGTGCAAGTTTAAAAAATTTACTTAGCATCTGGCGATTGTAGTAGGAGCAACAGATCATGGTATGAAAACTATCCCAAAAACAAAAGTTAATTTGTAAATTTTTTTACATCAAATGCTGCTTAACGGACACACAACTTTTTCTTAGCACTACTTACATCTCTTTTCTTTTTACTCAATCACTATTGTTTTGCTCTAGCTTAATCAATTTGATTTTATAAAAAAAATTCTTTATGCAACCAGCATATCAAAACACTACGCAAAAAAATTTTATACTAAACAGATTCAGTTAAACCAATATAAATTTATTTTGCACAAACAGTCAATCTCATTCTTTTTATTGTGATGTGATATCATTACTTAATCATTTCCCAATAAGTATAAAAAATAACATAGTTTGCACTAAAAAGTAATTTAATATTGATTTATTTTTAAGACAAAATAATTGTTACATTTAATCATTACAATAGAAAACATTGAAAAATTTTATTTTTTTAAAAATTTAATTGAAAAAATAAATTGGCAGAAATTTTAACAATTGGAGGCTGGAATTCAGTCCATTAATCTTAGATCAAGACTGATTTCAGTACCGGGGACTGAAGAGTGGCACCCATGATCAGAGGAATTATTATAACATTAGACATTATTTATTATTTTGACAAAAAACAAATGGTTAATAAACAAATTTATGAAAGTGCATAGTATAGATTAAACCTGCCTTTCTTTCTTTGAGTAGTAAAGAAAATGGACGAGAGATCGCGAAGTTGCTACTTTACCCCGCTTGAATTCCAGATTGTTAATTTTTATTATTTTTTATTTTAAATAAATAAATCTATGTTTCAAGAGAGCACATTACAGGAACGAAAACGAAAGCAAATGAACTTGAACAATAAAAATATACCTCTTTATAATCAAGATAATCCCCCCAAAATGACATACAATTTAGGGCGATTAAAATATAAACAACATTAACAAAAATATAATAAATTTTTTTAAATAGATTTTACCTGCACCATTATGCCTATGCGTAGGCTTTCTTTACCAATATTTCCTTTACATGCTTTGCAAGAAGCTCTCCCACTCTTTGCATACTCAGCAACAAAAGGTAATTCTGAACTCATTTTGTAAATTCAATAGAATTATAAATATTTTAGAATTTTTTAAAGCAAGTGCAAAATTAATATCTATGGGGGCAGTGTGCTTTGCTTTATTTAGGTTCGAACAAATTCCCGCAAAACAATGGTAATTCGGATGGTTGCAGTTTAATGTTCTATCAATGTTCTCCCGATTTTTTTTTTTTTTTTTTTTCAGATTTATCTGAAGAAAAAATTTACAAAAATCATTCATAAACCATAATTATTTTATTAATAATCGAGATCTCTCACACATTTTAATTTTATTATTACCCAATTTATTTTAATTCCTTAAGGAGACATTCACAATGCATACTAAACATTTGTGAAATACATTTGCCTGCGAAAATCTCACCACTCAGTTTCTCGTTCGCATCTCCAAATTCGAATATACTACTTTTTTCTTACAGCGTAAATACTCCGCAAAATGTATATCTTGCTGCTTCTGTTTTTTTTCTTTTCTTTCTGGACTTGTAGCTTTCATAGCAATTTAATACTTTCACAATAATATTAATATTAATCTTCATCGTTACTCCTAGCAACCAAGACTGCCAATGTAAATAATATTATTGGAATTTTTCGAATTTCAAGATTGCAGAGAGATATATTCTGAACTATATATATCAATCAATTTGTTTACGATTAGTACGATAAGATCGTGGAACGAGATTTGAGTCACCTTTTACAATCAAATTTTTCAGCGATGATCAAAATTATCGTGCTTTTAGGCAAACTTGAAAAATGTTTTATACCACTTATTTTAAATTCAACTTGTGAGACAGTGTTTAAAACTTAATAACAAGAAAAATGTTTTCAAGTGCAAGATTAATAAAATTAGCGCTTCTCACAAATTCGATCAAAGAGCCATTTCTTAAACGGAGCATTAATTCATCATCTGTCGGGATTTTGGGAGCTCCTTTCAATAAAGGTCAGGTATGTATTGATTTTAATTGTTTTATTCACATCCTTTAGCATATTAAAGTTTAAGTGCAAAAAAATTCAATTTCTTTCTTTGTATAAATAAGTAAATTGTTTCATCATTTAGAACTTTTAAAATCGCAAAATAAAGCCATTTTATAGCCACAGACCAATTAATCGTAATTATAAACCGAGAAATACCAGTCATAGATTGCTCCTTGGATTGGGAACTGTAATTTTGAGTTTTTACTGTATTTAAAATCATCTATTTTATTATTATTTTTATCTCGATTACTTGTTAATAAAAAAATCTTACTTTTAAGTCATTTTCCTTGTTTTCTCTAAGACTATAATAATTGCCAAAATAATTATTTTTAATCGCAAACATATCTGCAATAAATAACTTTGTAAATAAATGTAATATAGTAAAAGAAATAATTGTATTCGAGCCTCAAAGGATAGTTTCTATGAGTAAAACGCATATTTTAGACATTTGTATTACCTTTTAAAGTTCGTTCGGTACTTTTCGGTAAGCCGGACGCAAGACAATTCAACCATTTTTTATTTCATATTTTTTAAATTTTATTTCCTTTTTATGTGTTTAAAAAATAAATAAAATGAAAAATATAAGTTGGCGGAGTTCAACATTTTTTGGTGACTTTTCGCTTACACCGGGCTAACCAAAAAGTACGTTTGATCCATTTCCGTTAGAATCATGGTATTAATTTTATGTTTGAAAAGATTGAAGTCCTATGCTGCCACCATTCCGGCATTTAATAAAATTAATAAAGAATATAATAATGCAAATTCTGATAGTTAGAAGCAAATTTTAAATTCATTAATATATTTCAAAAACTTCGCAAATAAACTCTATTAATTATAAATTAAAATATTTATATTTAGTTTTTTCAAAGGAAGTCAATTTTAAAATTCGTCAACAAAATGAAATTGTGCATCTGAAATCGCTATCGTCTAATCCAGCATTGATAAATCTAAATATGGTAACTTTAGAAACTAATCTTGCTAAAGTTAAACATTAAAAAATTGAACTGTTTAAATCTAAGAATAATCAAACCTGCCCCAACTGAACTCAATACTTTTTTTCTTTTCTTTTTAGTATTTTGACCCTTTTTTTTTTATATCGAACAAACATTTCAACAATCAAAGACTTTTTAAATCAGCTTTACTAAAATTTTTGTCATTAAGTTAAGGATTTCCTTTTTAGCAGGTATGCAAATGCTTTTAGTACAATAGACGTACTGTAATGCGTGTAGATACAATACATTTTAAACAAACATATTTAATAAAATATATTCGTTGTAATCTTTTCAAATAACTGTATCAAAAAGATAATTTAACAATATAATACTTTCTCTAAATCCATTGAAAATATTAGTTACAATTAATTGTCATGACCAAGTTATTTTACAAAAATAATAACTAAGTTTTTATTTGATTAAATTCAACGTAGTTAATTCTTTATTCAAGTTGTGAAAATATAATTAAGTAATTGAAATTTATCTCTCATTTTTAACATGCTTACAGCCAAAAGAAGGAGTTGAAAAAGCACCAGATGCCTTAAGAAAATTAGGTTTGATCAAAAATTTAACACAGTTAGGTAAGAAATCAATTACCTTTCAATATTATTTATAAAAATGTATCATGATCTAAGAGAATACCAATGTATGATGAAGTTTATTATTTAAATAAATCAGGAATGTGGCTTACATATTTTTAAGATTTTTTTTTTTTTTTTGACATGCAATTATGACAGTACCGAAGTTATGTCAGAAATAAAAATAATAATACTTAACTGATATATAGAGACCATGTGATGAGAACTGCTCGTCCACCTTGTCGCCGACACGAACATTGGTCCCTGTAACCTATAAGTACAAATGGTTCTTTTCGGTTAGCCGTACGTAAGCGAAGACTCGCCAAAAAATGTAGCCCCCCTCCAACTTTTTTTTAATATTTTATTCATTTTTTAAACACATAATTAAATAAATATAAAAGAATAAATTAAATTTATTAAAAGAAACGTATTGAATTCCCTTTCCCTCGGTTAACCGAAAAGTAACGTACAAATTTTAGTGTCACGATTTATTATTGAAAGTATCAATATTTAACACTATCTCGCAATATATTTTCTAAATTTAATTAATTTATATAATTTTTGCATAGGTCAATATTTTTGTTACCTAAATAAAATTTATCAACATTTACAATAATGTCATATTCAATAATTATCGTTTTGTATGATATACTTTATATTACATTTCTGATATGTTATCATTAATAGCGATATTATCTATATTTGATATATATTGTTATCTTTAAGGATCGGGATACTGTCGTATATTGTACTTATGTGTATTAGTGGTATCCGATGATA
Organism: Parasteatoda tepidariorum; assembly: GCF_043381705.1. Classification (NCBI taxonomy): domain Eukaryota; kingdom Metazoa; phylum Arthropoda; class Arachnida; order Araneae; family Theridiidae; genus Parasteatoda; species Parasteatoda tepidariorum. The sequence goes on from NC_092204.1 coordinate 54,437,290, forward strand.
GGTGTAAACCAAAATCTGGCGTTGTCTCTGGCTTTATGGCCTTTTAGCTGATATGTACTAAAACAATTTTGAATCTTTAGCTAAGTTACAGTTGAAAATGAATGTTCTAAGTCTAGCGACAATTTAGAAAACTTGAGTAAATTAGCTTTAAAGTTTATTTGTTGACAATAGAAAATAAAAATTATGACTTGTTGTTATTACTTTACCGGACGTATTTATTTGGCGAAATCTATAAATTCCTAAATGCTCATATAAATTTCTTGAATTAGCTGTCAAAGGAGAGACTTGTAATATCGTGTGTTCGAATTATTTCGTTTATATTATTCAAACTTTCTTTTTATTTTAACGTGACATTAATCTTTCACTTAGTGGTTTCATATTAAAAAGAAAATAAATAATTAAATTTTATTTTTAATAAAACAGAATTGAACATTAGGGGAATTTTGTGAGCAATGCATGTCAATGTCAGGAAATTTATAGGACAACATTTGTTATAGTTTTATCACTTAAAATATTTTTAAAAAAAAATTTCTGTTTGTATGCCTTCGTGGGACGATTGCTTTTGCTCATTTAAAAATAATTGGCTTTACCATAGTTGGTTTACAATAGTACCATAGTTGGTGGGAGATTTAATTACAATGAAATATTATAAGAAAGGTAAGAAATTGGATTCAAGTTGATCAGTTTTATGGCACATATTCTTATATGCCATAAAATTGATTTATTTTTAAACAATATCTTATATCATAAATAATAATAAATAATAATCTGTATCATAAGTCTTATTTTTTGAGTCTAGTGGATTCTGTTCCATGATCACAATGTGAAAGCTACAAAGTAAAAATATCATGAGATAAAAATAAAAAAAATCTAAAGCTTAAAATGTATAGTTTTTATGTAATACTTAAAAATAACTAAAAGAGTTGATTAAGTTTATTTGATTGAATTTTTTTAAAATATGTTGTTGCATTTATGAGCTTAGTTTCTTCTAAACCAGCGGTTCCAAAATGGCGTTCCACAAAACTCTGGGGTTCCGTGGTAGTGTGAAGGTTTCGTGGATTAGTACTGCTTATAATCAGTGATGAGTTTTGAAAACTCTGATTATATTTAGATACAACCTATGATTTGTAATTTACTTATTCTTCCGGTTGTCTTCATGAAATTATTTTAAGTAAAAAGCCAAAATGGAAAAGACACGTTTTGGAAAAATATATATAATACTTCTTATAACTATTTATTGAACAAATTTTGAAACGAACAAACATTTATAAAATACTGCATCTGTATTTTGCGGCCTCAGTATCAATATTTCTTATCATGCTTTTCAAATTAAAATAAAGTAATTTTTTACTAAAGAAATATGTTTTTCTAATAACCATTTTCAACAGCAGTTTTGCTCTCTAAAGGTCTGGTTTCTTAGGACAAGCGCCTTATCTGGGCGTCAGCGGGACGTCAACGTCCCGCTGACGGCAACAAAATACTGGTTTGTTAGCTCAAGGCCTAGTTTCTTAGAACTAGCGCCTTATCTGGGCGTCAGCGGAAAGTTGACGTAGAGCGGACGCCAAAAAAATACTTTTTTGTTAGCTCAGCGTGAGCAGTCGGTCCAACGCAGGCATTATCTTTCATTGCGCATGCGTTAATAACGTAAACAAATATTTATTTTGAATTTTTATTGATTTTGTTATTGTCGACCAGCGTTTTAGAGAACAAATAATGACCTAGTCCAGGAAAAAACACATTATAGCTGAGCTAAATGAAGAGTGCTATGTTTAATGAAGAAGCTATGTTTAATGTCAAAATCAAAATCTTGGCTGATTTCAATGTGCTGTTGGATGTTGTCCGCCATTGCTTCTGTGGTTAACGTCACGTTGTAATCCAACTGCAGTTGAGTTGGACGGCAATTGTAGTTCAAGATGAGCGTTCGATGACGTATACTATCAAACTCACAAATGGACCAATCAGAGGTTAACGCTGATTTCCAGCTGACGGCGTCCTGTCCTAAGAAACCAGGCCTTAAGTAAACCAAAATTCGACTTATTTTATTCATTCGTGTATACATACCAAAATTAAATTCATAACTAGACTAGATATAGAACAAGGACTACAAATTTAATTGTCGTAAATTAACCCCAATTTAAAATTATTAATGATGAAACGGTGAAAAACCATCAAAGTTATAACGTTCACACCTTTAATTTTAGTCGAGGTTCCAGAGAACGGATGATTATTTAGGGTTCCGAAGACAAAAAACATTAGGAGTCGCTGTTCTAAACTACATACTTTTCAAGTAAAAATCTAATCTTACGACATTATTTTAAACTCAGGTCTTAGGAGGATATGAAATTAATTAATTAACAGTTCCGTTAATAAAGTACACATTTTTAAATAAATAAAATTCGTAAATAAACAATGCCTTAAAATTGTAATTATCATTGTTTATTGTGAAAGAATCTCGTCTTTCAGGTGTTAATGTAAAAGATTTTGGAAACATTCAGTTTGATCAAGTTGCTGATAAGTCAACAGAAACTTTTGGCATCTTGAAATTCCCTTTAACAGTTGGAGCAGCTTGTAAAAAAGTAGGTTCACCAATGAATAAAAATTACAGCTATTAAGTTTAAATTATGTTTAGTTTTTTTTTCTTTTTAGCACGTGTACCGAATATCGATTTCGTGTCTATTTGCTTGGCGATCTAGGAAGGAGCAAATCTTGCAATAAAAATTTATGCTATATAACTTCCAACTAGCTTGAATTCCTAAATAACCATTGAAGCTCTGTGTTGGATAATACGAATTCCAATTGTTCCCTGATAACTACTAGAAGCAGAATTTATAGCTAATCTATATTTTCAACGGTTTCATAGCTAATCAAAATTTTCATCAGTTCAGCATGAACAAACTAACAGGCAGAAAACTAAAGTGGAGTTTTTAAAAAACTACGTTTTTCAAGTGGACTGAAAAAGGAGTTTATTTGTCACACTTAAAAGGAAAAAACGTAGAGTTAAATGTTTTCCTGATAACTTCGTATCAATAAACTTTCAGGGAAATCGATTCGACTTTGTACTTTAATATCTTGCAAATATGCTGCAACTTTAAGACCTTGTTAAAGTTGCGCCATTTTTTTTATTTCAAGTTTAACCACAGTATCACGTAATCAAGATTAAGAAGGTTTAGTTTGCTCGATATTATGGTTCGAGTTGGCACTGTATTAAAACTGTAGAAAGTTAGCAAGCTGTCTGTGTGCTTCAATGCTCTTCAAAAGTAATAACAACCTAAAATTTTTTTCTCATTTTTCGAATACAGTGAGTCAAAAAAGTAGTTTATTTGTCACACCTAAAACCAAAAATCGTAGGGAGTATCTCTTTTACAATAAACTTTTATTACTAAAGCTCTATAAAAAAAAATCGGTTCAGAGTTAATTTATAATTTCGATACATTTTACATTAATATCATGCATTTTCAGAAAAATCGGTTCGATGTAGGAGCTACAACTTTAACAAGATGTTAGATATTGTGGTTCATGCATTTCAGAATTTCTAAATTTCTCTTACGTTCTTCAATTTTAGGAGTGACAAAAAGGTAAAGAACGATTTTCCCCACATATAACTTGACATTTGAAGCATTTTCTTCTTAATTAAATTTTTTAAGCTAATTTTATAAATAATTTAGGTGTCAAATGCTGTGAAGGAAGTATTACAAGAAAATAGAATATGTGTAACGATTGGTGGTGATCATAGTTTGGGTCTTGGAACTATTCATGGCCATTCAGAAATAAATGACGTCTGTGTTTTATGGGTGGATGCTCATGCGGACATTAATACTCCTGGCACAACTTATTCAGGTAGCAATTTACTCAAATTTTTATTTTTTTATACATTAGTAAAAATATTACATTTACATTTGTGTAATACTACATTACCAGAATTTAACAATTAACAGCAGTTAAATTCTGGAGTTCGCCAAATTTATGCCGATTTCCCGAATTCAACGATGTTTCATTTGAAATATTCATATAGCTCTGAAAATTTTTGTTTTTTCATTTTTACGTATCTTCTTCTATCGGGTGTCCTTAAAGTGACCAACGGTGTGAAAATTAGATTGAAGAAAAACATAAGGAGTCAGAAATGTGCATTTTTCTATAGAAATCAAAAAATTTCATCTCAGCAAGAAAAAATTGCGAAACATTAACTCTGATATGATTTCATAATTTGGCCACCAATTTCAGAGCAATTCAGGATGGCTTATTGAAGACCATTAGCAGCCGGTATGTAATATATCTGAGTTTTTTTATAACATGCATTATAAGTGTCTCATTAATGTTAATACAGCATTCGTACCTTAAGCTGTAGTGGCTCATGGTATTGAGTGCTTGCTTCCCCGTTTCGAATTCCAGCGATAGCTGATCGATACGAATTCTACTCCCCGCTTGCACCGACCACAGTGCTGACATAAAATATAATCAGTGGACGGATCATTGGCTAGAGTCCCCTTGCTGTCAGGTTAACCGTTGGTGGTTTTCTTCTCCATGTAATGTTAAACATTTTCTTCCCCATATACAGGTTAGTTCCATCAAAAGGTCCTCCAAGAAGGCAATTTTTTTTTCTAATATCCTTTGTCTTCTGGATTGGGTATAAAATTACAAGGCTACGGAGTTGAACATTGGTAGTCGTAAATTCAAAATTGAGTACGTTGTTCAATGACAGTTATAAAATAAAATAAAATATTCATACCTTCTTGAACTGAAATTCAATTTGAAAGTGAATTAACTCACAGTGAAGATGATAGTCTTCAATTTTAAAAAAATATTTTAAACAGTCTGCTTATAATAGTATGTTAAGTTTGAAAATCGCAATCTTCAAACGTAATGAAGTATTTTAAACAGACTTTTATTAAAGTCTGTGATCAATTACTACAAAATAATGAAGATGGCCCAGCTGACTCAGTTGTTTCAATAGCAGCAACCCTTCCTCTAACTATAAAACAATTATCTAAACCAGTAATTTTACAGATAGGTCATGCTTTCAAAACAATTTTAGATACTCTATGTTACTATCCCGCCCTTTTTCTTAGTTGTCGATTTTAAATAAGAGCGATCTCAAAATTTCTGATTATTTTCTTTTTTGTTCGCAGTATCGATTTGAAAGATTTTGAATTTTCCATTCTTTTGTTTTTGAATAGGTTTTATGCATGGCTTACCGTGTTCATTTTTTGTGGAAGAGCTTCAAAAATACCAGTGTCATTTGGAAGGTTTTGATTGGGTTACTCCGAGGTAAGCTCAATACAGAGGTGTTTGATATTATTGATTATGTAAATTAAGTTGATCTTATTTGCATAATTATCTCAAATACACAAAATGAAAAATAATAAAAACAGCAGTTGAATATATTATATTGCAGTACTTGAGACTCCGGTCACCGTTTCGCTTCGCTCACTAACCTACAGGATCATAACGTAGTCAATTTTGTTTATCGACAATAAACAGATTGTTATTTCAAAAATAAAAATTGACCAATAAAAGACACCAGTTCCAAAGAATTTTATTGTACTATCGCAGATATTAAGTTCCTGATTCTATAGGGATAATATTTAAATGTCATAATTTTACTGGACTACCTACTGGTTTTTTAATTCGTATTTAATTTTATGTTACTTAAAAACTTGTTAAATGCTTTTTGCCATAGAGATTATTTAACACTAGAGAGAAAAATTAACCTAATGTAGCTTTAAAATTTTGAATTTAGTTATTGCCTATTTTTTCTTTTAATTGCATAGGTTAACGGGAAAAGTTTAAAAAAAAAATTTATTATTGTTTAAATATTCCATATTTACTATTTAATAATTGTAAAACATTGAACAAATATGTTTATCATAAAATGTTATCATATATTTTAATCATAGAATGTTGCGTAATAAATTAATATTATCCGATTACTTTATAATGTAAAAAAGAACACTACTTTCAGTTTTTACATTTAATATAGAATAATAATCAAAAGTAAAATCGTAATAATAACTGAGAATAATATTATTAAAAAAGAATGGTAAATATAAATTGGTATTTATATTTTTTCCATATTTTCTAACAGTAAATATATATTAACATACATAAATGTATATTCCACATTCGAAATTGATGTAGTGAATATATTAATTACGTATATCAGTGTTGCCCAATATTTTTTTATCTTACTTATTGTACTTTATAAAAGTCCTGCTTCCAATAACCCAATAGTGTAGCTCTAGAGCTCGGCTCTAGAGCATCATTGTTAACCAAACGAATAAAAAATATCTTTCGACCAAAAAAAAAAAAAAATTTGTAAATAATAAATATATTTCATTGGAGAAAAGGAGTAAAGAAAAACTTACGTTCTAGATGCATGTAAGTCTAATTAAAAATCAGTAGTTTTTTAGTATATGGTGTATTTACCCATTTTTGAAAAGGCGCATTTTCTTTTGACTCAAGTTCTGCCAACTTTTATAACTAAACAAACTAGAATAGAATTGGTGGGCAATCACTGAATTTCTTTAAAAAAAAATTATTTTATGATTCTTCTGTGTGTTCAGACCCTTACTCAAATCTAGAAATTTAAGTGAACGTTTCCAAGACTTTTGTTTAAAATTACTTTTGTTTCTACTCGGAAATAGTTTTAAATTTCAATATTTTCTGCCTTTTTTTTAAAAAAAATATATCTATGATCTTCGTCATAATTTTCTTAACTGTATTTTTATAAACTTAAGTAATAACCAATGGTATTTTCTTTCAGGATAAAGAAAGAGAATCTTGCTTACATCGGATTAAGGGACATCGATCCTCTAGAGAAGTGAGAAACTTAGTTCGCATTATACCATCGTGAGGAAATAAATTCCAGACTCGGAAATAAATCAACTCTGTTAAAATTTATGAATTTTTTAAAATATTAAATAACATAAAAGTTATCCAAGTTTTCTAATTAATATCAAAATTAATAAGGAATTAAGATAACTTGATAAGCTGTATCATTAACGTGAAATGAACACAATTTTATATAACAGCTGTAACGTAAGAGCTCAGCGTAATATAATAAGCTCTGATAACAAGCAATCCACCACTAAATTGTAGAATTCATTAAAAATATTCTAAAAAAAATTTACTTTGATAAACTTCGCTATTAGGGTACCTTTCCCGTAAACAGACAATTTTTTTCGGTTCACTTAAGTGAGGGCATATATATAAATAAATTAAAATATTGAGAAAATATGGAAAATAATAAAGATTATATCTTTTCATTATTTTGTTTCCAGTTTTTTTTAATATTTTTTTTCATAGATAAATAAAAATTTTTTTTTAAATATTTTAAAAATAATTTCATTGTAATAATTTTTCTTCTTCTCTTTTCACAAATCTTTATTATTTTCCACATTTTCTGGATATTTTAACTTATTTCATGAGTTCTATATATTTGCAGCTTATGCGCAGTTAATAAAACTTATTAAATTTCTTTGTTTTTCTCTCTTTTCTTTTTATCTTTATTGTGCTATAAATATATACAGGGTGTCCCAAAACGACCGCATAAACTCTGCACAGCTAGATTCCTCGTTGGGAGTACATAAAAACTGCCCGAAGAAGCGTTCCTGTACGATCCATAGTTTACGAGAAAAATAAGAAAAACAAAGTATGACGTCACTGCCGGTGCAAGGAAAAAACACTTTAATGGACATATCAACAACAGTATTTGCATATCTTTCAGGACGATAATGTTTAAAACGTTCGCCGCGCATATTCTGCTTTATATTGAGCATAGTTATACTGCTGTTGATATGTTCGATAAAGTGTTTTCTCTTGCACCGGCAGTGACGTCATACTTTGTTTTTTGTATTTTTCTCGTAAACTATGGATCGTACAGGAACGCTTCCTTGGGCAGTTTTTATGTACTCCCAACGAGGAATCTAGCTGTGTAGAGTTTATGCAGTCGTTTTGGGACACCCTGTATATATATATTTTACGTATATAAAATTATTATGTATATATATATATATATAATTATTATTATTACATATATATATATATATTGTGTAGAAGCATTTCAAGCAAAATTAAAATCCTATTTCACCTTCTTATTTGGCTCTCGCTTTAAATATTCTGGCTGGGTTGTTAGCTATGCAAAACTGTCATGTAAATTTCATAATAAAGTGTCATCTCGGGTAGCACTAAAAAAAAGCTGTAATGACTAATTTAAAAGCATAACTCTTAGTGTGAATGCACCTAAATTGAAACGTCTTGTATATTTATTCTAAAATATTGTATCGAAGTTGGACACTATCTTATGTATAATATTACTTTAAATAACCTTTCAGATTAATCTTAATGAAAGAAGGTATTCTTCATTTCACCATGGCTGATGTAGATAAGCTGGGTATTTACGAAGTGACAAGACGAGCATTAGAAGCAATTAATCCCAGGTAAGTTTGATGAAATAAAAAGAGAAAATTATTATGTATATATAATTTGTTTAATGCGACACTATAACAGCTGATTTAACTGAAATAACTAAAACTTAGTTAAGGTAAAAAGATTGAGAAAAATATTTAAAAATATTGACAATATATAGATGAACCATTTTATATCGAGAAATAGGTAATCTAGAACAGGGGTTTCCAACTGGCTGCCCAGGGACGGCATCTGGCCCGCGAAGCAAGGCCGGATTAACCATTAAGCACACTAAGCACGTGCTTAGGGCACCAGAGAATAAGGGGGCACCACAAAGCCTAACTAAATGTTCACAGTACATAATTTTTTTTTTTGAAACATTGATTATAAACTTATTATTTTGATCTTTCATTTTAAGAGTAGAAAACAAGCATTTAGTATGAAATTTCACATAATAAAAGAAAGAAAAAAACGAAAGATGTTTTGTATCAAAAATGTTTGGTCTTATAATGAAATTAGGTAGTGAAATTCTATGCGATAAAAGCTCTATTTATTTATCCATTACAATGATTCTATAACATACTGCTGCGATTCATGTTTACAGAATATTTTTCGCAGTTGTAGCAAGTTAATACTTCGGCAATTTGATTTTTTTATGAAAAAAAATTTGATTTACAAAATTTTGATGCAATGATTTCCTGATGTAAAAAATTTGATTTTTGATGTGAAAAAAACTATGTTATACATGTTTGCAGTTTTAGTGCATGTTTTTGTTTATACTATATAAAATATTTGCTTATACTATATTTTTAATTATATTCTGATTGCGACTGGAAGAGAAGTCATAAAATTACGTAACGGTTGTGTTGCAAAAATTTTTTTCAAAAATTTACGTCAAGTAATTTTTTTTATTCACTGAATTAAAATAATACACAGAAAAAGTTTATTCTGCTAAAACATTATTCTAAATTACTGCTTTTGAAAGCATGCTGTAATAGTGTAAAGCTGATGTTGCTTCAGGTATTAGCTAAACCCTTCAAATCATTTTATCAATAATTATTATTTATCGAACAATATTGATTATGTCTAAATCAATAAAAGTGAAGAGTTTAATTTTCCTAAAGCATAATTATANTACACTTCATAAGAAAAAAGGAAAAAAACGCAAACCTGGAAATTTTAAGATTTTTACCTGGAAAACCTGGAAAAATCAGGGAAATTTCAAATCTGTTTTGAGTGGCCACCCTGAATTAGTTGGCGCAGAAGATATTTATGAAATCAGGCAAACGTGCTTCCTCTACCTACATATATATGTTGTTGTTGAATTTGGATATGTGTCTCTCAAAATATGGATGGTATTCACAATATGGAAATTAAGATCCCGAAAGTTTTTTTAGGTTGAAAGTTTGGGTTCCTTTATTTAATTGCAGTTTTCATGCATTTCGCCATGTCTCGAGAACTTTTGAAACGAATTGAAAAATGTTTGCACCTAATAATAAAATTCATTAGCCTAATAATAATTCCCTGCAAAAATAGTTTTATTTTAGTTATTTATTATTAATAGTCGGAACAATTTTGAATTTAAAAATATACAAATTTTTATATAATTTTAAGGAATATTAAATGGTAAAATACAAAATTTGAACAAAATCTGTCGAAAAGTTCTTGAGAAATTAAATGTTAAATATATAACTTTTTTAAAATTGAATGATTCAGGTTTATTTGATTGATTTAGTACATATTAAATTTTGTATTTTGTCATTTAAAATAACAGATGCTAAATTTTCAATTTAAAGCTCTGTCGACTATTCTCTTAATAAATAAAATAATATAAAATGATTAATACTTCGTAAAAATTATTTTTGACAAGGAACTATTTTTAGGTAAACGAATTTTATAACTGTGTGTTAAAATTTTTTAGTTCGGTTGAAAAAATCTCGAGGTATGGCTATTTATTTCGAGAGTCAAGAATTCGAATCAGTTGGGAAAAAAAGGTATGCTTTTTTTAGAAAAAGGTACGTGTCTGTTTTTCTAATTTAAAGTACTTTGAGTCTTAGTATATAAAAGTTCAAATTTTCGATCATAAGTTATTCAGAGTGTTTGCTTTTTTGCACATTGTACATACACACAAACGTAAGTTTTTTTTTTTTTAATATTGATTGAAAAGTTTTCAATTGATTCTATTATTTTAATTTTTTTCATTTAATTTGAATAAAAAAAATTTTTTTTTGCAAAAAAATTTGATTTTATATTTTGAATTAACACGTGACTTAATACTAGATATATTTTTAATTGTCAGAGGGGGGGGGCACCAAAATATTTTCAGTGCTTAGGGCCTCAAGAGGTCTTAATCCGGCCCTGCCGCGAAGCCTTTTTTTGTGACCCGCGAACTAAAATATATTAGTTGTCATTTTTTAGCGAACAATTTTCGTAAGAACTCTATATGGGTTTAAAATACTTTTCTCGTAATAGAAACATAATTTCTTCCTTTCTGTTATAACATACCAACGGTGAAAAAAATTTATTTCTCGGATTGTGCATCTAAGAAAATATTTATTCAAATACAAAAATAATCGTGCAAGTTGCTCTTTTTTATTTCATTTTTTTGTATTTTGTGAATATAATTTAGCAAGTGTGCATTAGAAATTTTCTCGGAGAAATTTTCCGATTTAACTTTTTGAAACCACTCATTTTGGACGAAAATATTTACACACACATTTGTAATTTTTAAATTTAAAATGAAAAATATCTATTCTCTGGTGGTTGCAGCAGACAAACCTTAATTTTGTCATTGAACATTTTGTGTGCTACTATGTAAGTTTTAACACCAAATTTTTTAAAGCTTTATATCTTAACAATTAGATATCTGTTGTCTGATTGTGTAATTGTTTAAAACATGGGTGCACATTAAAGTTATTGTAGCCCGAATTTTTTAGTATGCAATTAAATATTTTTAATAATCTACTTCTTATTTTAATTTGTAATTCAATATTTTTGTTTTGTACAACTTGGTAAAAATCTGACAGTAATATTTAAGGTTCCTTCAAACATAAAAAAAGTCCTACATAAAATTTTGATAAAGTTGCGGCCCGCCATTTGATTTGTGTTTTTAATTGTGGCCCCCGACCTCATGTAAGTTGGAAAACCCTGATATAGATGAACCATTTTATATCGAGAAATAGGTGATCTAGAAGTATTAAAAGTAAAAAATAAATATAATTTGTTGAATAAGCTTTATAAATAAAATAAGTTAGTGAAAAATCTAATTACCTTTCCACCTTTATTTTTAAATTACTGGTGGTTAATGTATAGGTAAAATAATAATAACCGGCAAGCTCACGCAGTTTATTCCCCTAGTTATTTTACCTTTTGAAAATAATACTACACTGCCCACCGTTAACATTATCTTGATTTAAATAAAAAAGAAGTGAATATCTTTAATTTTATGTTACAGTTCTGCACGAACTCAGTGAGATTTTAACGCTTTGACGCAGAATTTTTATTAAACATGTTTTTAATAACCAAAATATATTATTGCTTGCAATTAGTACGACAAAAAAATATATGACAAGGACAACGGCGTGCCATCTGCGTCAAAGGGTTAAATGAATTGTGGAATAAAGCAAGAATTTAATCCAAAAGAAAAAAAAGTAACAATTTAGAGTTTAAAAATCTTGCTCAGCTTAACCTACTTTTCGTAAAAGAGTTTTCTGCATCAATTAAAGATACATTATTACGTTTACATATCTTTGTCTATTTTATTTAAAATTTTATACCGCTCACTATTTTTGATTTTTTTTTCCGTTGTTGGTTAAAATTTCTTATTCCTTCAAAATCGCAGTCTAAAACATTTTTATTTACAATTATTAAACTTGCACATTTACTGTTTTAGTTAGTTTTTTTTTTTTGGGTGTTGAAATCGAAAGTATTTCCGAATTTTACACTTTCAATTAAATGTTTTTACAAGAAAATAATGATTCTTTCTTTTCATTAATATAGCGGTAAATTGTCGCTTCATGTTAGCTTTGACATTGACGCTATTTGTAAGCTAGAAGCTCCTAGTACAGGAACGCCAGGTAAGTTAATCCCAATTCAACTATTACTGTGTTATTAAATTTTTACTCATTATAGAAATGCTCCAAAAATAAGTTTAAAAAATATTTTTTTAAAAATATTTTATTAAAAAATATTTTCTTTTATATATAAGATATATACAGTTACTAAGAGTGATACCTTAACGAAATTTTGTCTAACCCATGCTTTTATGATAAAGAATAGAACCAGATTGGAAAGAGAATATACAATATATGTGAAATGAAACTTTATAACAATATTTCGAAATTAATTAGATCGTTTTTGAAACTAGCAAATTCCCGCATCTATCGCTCAAAAATTTTATTGGCATTTAAAAATTTCGAAGTTTTTTTCGTTCTGAGAAGAAAAGTATTGACTCTTGAAGCTAATGATGAAGAAAATAAGGATTTATTACAGTGTTGTTGATTCAAGAAACGGTTGTAAAAGCTAAAAATGTTCTAAGTGTTAAAATGATACTGATGAAGAAGCCGAAAAGGAAAGAACAACCAGTGACAAGATTGGCAGAAGTCTTTAAAGCTTTTCAAACACTGAGCAATATTCTGTATTCATGCCAGTTTACAGAAAAGAAACATTAATGTGTTATAAATGTCAAAAATTTATTTGATTTTTTTTGTGATGAGGAGAAAATTTTTTATTCAAACCAAAATTTTAGAATACTTTAAATAAATAAATGTGTTTTTCTTTTGCATCTAAACTATTTTTTAAATTATGGGCATAATTTTGCAATATTTCTTTTATACTTATACAGGGTGCTTAGTAAAATAATTCAACAAAAAATAAGCACCTTTTAAGCACTCAAAAAATATCAAAATTAGGCAGGGTTGGAAAGATTTTGACAATCGACGGTTTTATCTTGTTTTAACCGCCATGTCAAAAAAAAAAAAACTTTTTGCATTGTTTCTGACAACTGTCAAAAATCATGAAATTTTGAATTATGTAAAGCGCAGTAGCCCCCATCCCCCCCCAAGCTCTTGGGCGCATTCTAAATCCCCCCCTGGTGGGGGCCCCTGCTAAAACGAATGACGTTTTCATACGCTACAGACTGACTATACACTGAAATAGATTGGGGTTGAATTAATAATGAAAACGTTGAATAGAAAGAACAATGTTAACTGTGTCTTTTTGCATAATTCGAAGCGAAAATCAACATAGTAAAGGAAAAATCTCATTTTGAAAAAGGGAAAATTAAGCACTTTTTAAAAACGCCCAATGAAAAAAGCACCTTTAAGGGCTTTTAAAAAACAAAAATCGAAAATAAGCACCTTTAAGCACTTTTTAAAAACGCTACGCACCCTGTTATAGTAAACTTATTCATTTTAAAGTTCATTACTTTTTTATTATTTAACATACATTTGCAAGTCATTACATAATATTTTATGTTGTCCCGCATTTATCGTTTTCCTGTATTTATCATTCACAATGAATGGTCTCATCTCATGAGAAACGATTGTACGCAGTTCTACAGAAATTCTTTGCCAAAAATAAAAATTTTTTAAAAAAAAAAATCCCATATTTTCCCCCCTTTACTTTAGTTGTTGGTGGATTAACTACAAGAGAAGCATTCTGTTTAGCAGAAGAGATAGCAAACCTAGGTATGATTATGATTCTTATCTTACACTAGCAGATATTATTAGATAGTGATATTTATTTATCCTTGTTTCAGAGAATTTCAAAGCACTTGATATTATGGAAATAAATCCTACGCTGGGAACTCGAACTGAAATTGATAATACTCTTGATATAGGAATGAAATTGATCAAAGCCTTTCTCGGCCACTCAAGAAGAGGGAGCCCACCTGCAAATGTTACAGATATACCAATTGCGCGTCAATGAAGTGGTCCATTAAGATTTCAATGGTTTTACACAGATTCTATAAATTGTATTCATATTTTCATTCAACACTTCGTTTTCTTGAATCTCAAAAGCTTCCATGAATCTCATATCATGTACGTTTATTTATTATTAATATTTGCTTTTTTTAAATAAAAGTCACAAGTAATGGTATGCTATAATTTCTTAAAAATAATTCACTAAGTCATTTTATTTAATTCATTGCAAGAAAGCCTAATAATTTTTTCTAAACTAGTAAAGTATTAATTTTATTCAAACATGATAAGTTTTGTAATAAGTCAATATTGTCGCGTAGAAAGAATAGAATTTGCGCAAGCAAGTAGAACAGATTTATTAACAAACATCTAGAATACAAAGAACATGAAAGGCGATAACTTAGATACAGTCAGGGCCCGATTAACCTCTGAAAATAGGGGAAGCATAATATAATTTTGGGGCCCCCCTAACTTGAGCAAAAGAAATTTTTGATATTTTTCGCCCATAAACAATACATTTTAAAGAGACAAGAACCATGTGAAAACTATTAGAACCTTAGAAAGGAATACATGCAATCATGTTGGGCCCTTCTTTACGTGCTTTTCTTTACGTGCTTACAAAAACATGTTAACAAAATTTAAATATTCCAATAAATTAAATTATAAAATTACTTGTTGTTATACGAAAGGTTCTTTGCAAGATTAGTCTCTTATTTTACGCCAATTCGTTTACTAGTGGCAGAACAACACAAAATTCTAATTCAGCATAAATTATTGTTACTGCACCAGAAAAATCATACCAAATAATTTTCAAACATGAAACAAAAATATTTTTCGTACTGATAGTTATTTAAAAGTCTTGTGTGTTTAGTTCAACAATAAAAAGCAGAGTAAAATTAATTTGAGCACAATGATAGAGAAAAAAGAAATAAGAAAATTCATAGGTTTATTACCATTACATATGTTTTTTTCTCGCTGTTAAATTCGCAAAACCTTCAATAATATCTGCAAATTGTAACCTATTTGTAATATCGCTCTCTTTTGCCCAAAAGGGCTAAACTACTTAATTTATTATTTGAAAGAGTTGATCTCCACCGATTTTTTATTCTTTTCAATACAGAAAATGAACGTTCACTAGTGCAGTTATAAGTCACTAGTACATTTTCAAAAATAAGAAATTGGGCCCTTAATTTCAGTCGTTTGGGGGGCCCCCCTAGAATTTTACAGGGGAAGCACTTGCTTCCTATGCCTTTTCGGTAATCAGGCCCTGGATACAGTGTAATTAGGTAAACGGAAATGACGTAAGGGAATGTTCTAGAACATTCCAAAATAATAACTCAAATCTTAATTTATTTGTGTTTATTAAAATGCCTTTGAAGTCTTGTTAGAAATCAGGAGAATTTAGAGAATCGAACTCAGGACCCTGGACTTGCCAAATGTGCGCCTTTAGCAGTCGGCCAAGACAACAAGTTTCATCGCTAATATATACAGGTATAGGACAAAATAATAGGAACACCTGTGCATAGTGATACTATGTACAGGTGTTCCTATTATTTTGTCCCATACCTGTATATATATAATAACAGCAAAATAATTTAAAATTATTGCCTCAAATAAAGAAATTTAAAGTATTTTAATTTTTTATTAAATTCTTTTATTAATCCTGATAATAACTGGTACAAGCAAACTGTAACATAGCATGATATATTTTTATCATAAAATAAGAACAAACATGAAATTAATTACATAAAGAGAAAAAAATATTCCACAGGCAAGATATCTATTATAATAAAGATTACACTACATCTAATATTTATCAAAACTAACAAAAATGAGGTGAATCGTCAGAAAAATTTTCTTAATCATTTAAATCACACCATTCAGGCAAAGGGTAGTCTGGCCTAAAAACGTGAACGTTGAACTTTTGATATTCCTTTGAAGTTAAGAGCTCGGGATATTGAATCGTTAATTCAGCTAAATCCTCCGCCTTTAACTTATGTATTTTCAATTTTCCAAGGACCCTTATATTCATCAGAAGGTCTCTTACAAGCTTATAATCTTCCATTTCAGGAAACTGATTGCAGCCCCAACGTAGGATGTTGCTCTGAAGTGTCAGAATAGGAACCTAAAAATCGATTAAAATATAAACTCTTAAGAATATCAAATTAATGTTCATAATATCTGAAATTTTTCTAAATAACATTAAATGAGATAAAATAATTTGAAAATTACAACAATATTTAAGCGCTTTACCCGTTTTTCGTTAAAACTAAGACAAAGACATAGGATTACAAAAGAGTTTATATTTTACTTTATGATTAGAAAATAACAAATTACTGGTAATTAAGACTAAAGATAATTATAATTTACGATTATAACTGCAAGGTAATAGTGACTACAAGTAATTATGACCCGTGTTTTTTAACATTTTTTGAAGTAACCTATATTTCCATACCTTTTGGATACTCCAGTAAAGCAGTAGAGTACTCGTTTCGGATTCTTAAATGCTAAAATTTTACAGCAAAACATCTATGTCAATATGAAACTATGTTTAATGCTAGAATAGAATTAATGTATATGTCACGGCGAAAGACCGAAGTCGGTGGTTGTTGACTTTCACCGGTGAATGTCGACAAACACCAAATACGTCGGTGAAAGATCGAATATTTCATTACATTCGGACCCTCACCGGTGTATGTCGACAATCACAGATATGCTTTGGTGAATGTCCGAAATATTTATTACATTCGATTTGATACGAATTTATTCGTGGATATAATTACATTTATTCGATATTTTAACTCTACACTGATGTTTTTTTTAAGGTTAAGTGCCACTGTCCGGTACACATTTGCCCGGTATACCCTACAACACTGATGTTTTTTTAAGGTTAAGTGCCACTGCCCGGTATACATTTGCCCGGTATATCCCTAACTGATGTTTTTTTAAGATCAAGTGCCATTGGCCGGTATATATTTGCCCGATACTCCAAACACTGATGTTTCTTCTAATCTATCGTCAGTAAGTATTAAAATATAGAATAAATATATCAAACAAATATAATAATATTAACGAATAAATTAATATAAAATTGGATATAACGAATATTTCGGACATTCACCAAAGCGACTATGTGATTGTTGGCATTTACCGGTGAGAGTCAGAAATAAGGGTATTTAGCAAATATTTCGGATATACACGAAGCGACTACGTGAATGTTGACATTCACCGGTGAATGTCGACATTCTCCAGATTTCGGTGTTTCACCGTAACATATACAACTTGAGATTCAAAACGACGAGTAATAACTATTATTATAATCATGATATATTTATCTGTTATCAAAATAACTTGTAATAGTAGTTCATGATTATTTGCATTCGAAGATAACGACAAAAGTAAATTAAAATTATTTACGTAATCACGAATCGAAGTTCTGAATTTCTAAATTTCAGAAACCTAGCACAAATGCTTTTGGAGTATAAGATACTCGATATAGCGTTTCAACTGTGAGTTAGCACATAAGAAAAGTTTAATGAATACAACTTACATCGGCAAGACAATTGTGCCTAAAAATATCTTGAAGTGTATTAGGCGTAGCCTTCAGAAAATCAGCAGAATTTAACACATCAACATTGTTCAGACTGATGAACTGAAGACACCGTTCTCTCAACAAATCAATATCAGGCACTTGATTGAGCATAGAGGAAACATTTTCCACAGATATTTCCATAGATCCAATAACTTCCTCACACTTTTCAACTAGTTGTGACTGCTCAAAAGCCTTAGCCACTCGATAAGCTTCCAGTATTTCATTTTGTTTTGTAGTTCCCAATTCATCAGTGTAAATAAATCTATAAAACATAATCATTATTTAACAAATGTTTTATTAGAATATTGTAAAAAGTATTCTATGAGAAATATTTAAAACTTAATAATTTAATTAAATGAATATTTAATATTTTTTTAATTTTATTTTATCAACGGTGTTAAACAGCTCGGAATTTCGACTATTAACAATGCTTAAATGTGCTTCATTTGCATGATGAAAAAAAGAAAAACCCACGAATAATTCCCATGCTTAGCCCGACTTCGTAAGGTTCGTGATCCATCTACCACTAAGAATAGTTTACGTTCGCACTGAAGCTGACGAAAAGCAACATGCTAATTTACTAGCCATTTCTGAGGTCCCGCAGTGGACTGATCGTTAAGACACGGTTCCCAGCAGATCACCGAAGTCAAGCATCACCGGCTGCGGTCAGTGTGCGGGTGGGTGACCCACTTGGATCAGTCTGCGTAGGGACCGAGGGTGTGCGGTATTGGTCCTCGTTAAACTGTGCTACCGTAAAGTGCTCGACTTCGCGTGCAGGTCGTTGGGCTACCGAAGCGGGGGTGCCATCCCCTCCGCAGAGGATCAAAATTGAGATGGCATGTCTTCGGATCATCCTCCGGGATGTTTCCCAGACCGTCGCCAATAGCCCATTGTGCAGCTCTAGTGCGACGTAAATTAACAACAAACAACAAACAAACATTTCTGAGAATCGAACCTGGAGTCATCACTGAGGGTGGGAGTCGCGTCAATTCATCGTGTACAATTTCTGGAGGTATCGATGAAACACATCTCATAACTTTTTGGACATGGGTTCAACGCCCTACCAACCAAGCTATCCCGGCTTCAAATTCGAGATCTATAACAGTGGTTTCCAACTAGCGGACCGGGCATCCGGTCCGCGAAGACTTTTTTGTGGCCCGCAAACTAAAATATATTAGTTGTCATTTTTTTGCTGACAATTTTCGTAAAAAATATATATGGGTTTAAAATACTTTTCTAGTTAATAAAAACCTAATTTCTTTGTTTCTGTGAAATTTATCATACCAACGGTGCAAATAAAAATTATTTCTCAGGTTTTGCATCCAAGAAAATATTTATTCAAATACATAAATAATCATGTATGTTGCTTTTCTTTATTTCATTTTTTTGTATTTTGCGAATATAATTTAGCATGTGTGTATCAGAAATTTTCTCGAAGAAATTCTTCGATTTAACTTTTTGAAACCACTCATTTTGGACGAAAATATTTACACACACATTTGTAAATTTAATATGTAAATATTTATTCTCTGGTGGTTGCAGCAGACAAACCTGAATTTTGTCATTGAACATTTTGTGTGCTACTATGTAAGTTTAAATACCAACCTTTTCAAAGTCTTATATCTTAACAATTAGATATCTGTTGCACATTAATTGCTTAATACATGGGTGCACATGAAAGTTATTGTAGCCCGATTTTTTTAGTATGCAATCAAATATTTTTAAAAATCTACTTCTTATTTTAATTTGTAATTCAATACTTTTGTTTTGTACAACTTGGCAAAAATCGGACAGTAATATTTAATGTTCCTTTAAACATAAAAGAGTCCTACATAAAATTTTGATAAAGTTGCGGCCACTTGATTTGTGTTTTTAATTGTGGCCCCTGGCCTCATGTAAGTTGGAAACCCCTGATCTATAATTTCCAGGCTTCCTAGATCAGACCGAGGGTTTTCAAAAAATTATAACAGTCAACTGTTTAAGGATTAAAATGTTTTAAAAACAATTCCTACGGGGGAAATTCACGAGATAGGACATTAGTGCCATCACAGAATCCTTAGTTAATAAAGTTTTCTATATGCAAGTCTCCTTTTCGCAGTTTTTTTTTTTGTTACCTGTGCCAATTTCATTCTCCAAAAATAATGGCTTATGATGAACATTTCAAAAATATTATAATGTGATATTGATTGCTTAAAAGATTTCGCAAGGACATCTATCGGAAAACAGTAACTCTGTGAAGATAAATGTATGTCCTATCAAACAAACTTGCTAATAAAATGTCTTTTAATGTCCGTCAGTTTTTAGGACACAATTTAGCTTACCTCCATAAAATTTGAAATCCAATTATAGAACTTGAATCATGGAATTCACTAGGAGAGTCAGGTTTGAGAAGCATATTTTTAAATTTGGGACTCATAGCTGCTAGGATAAGACGATGACCCTTGAATTTATGACCTCTAACATTAAATATAACATCGTAAAATTCTTCATTTGCACATATGTGGCGAATACCGTCAGCAAGTGAAATAACTTTCGTCTGCCATGGCTCTTGTTCTTCTTCCGGTGAAGCTTTCAAAGAAAATCATCTTTATTAGTTTTCATTTAGGAATACTTAATTGAAATATTTTCATAATACTAGTCAACAGAAAAAAATAACGCACGCACTCACAAAACAGTGCTGTCGCGGTTTTGTTAAGTTAAAAAAGTATTTTCGTTTTTATTTTTATTTTTTAAATCCAATAGATTAGTTTTCGCAGTAAATTTCACACTCAAGTAGTATAATCATAATGAATTTGGAAAGCTTTTATTCGATAAAAAGTTCGATTGATTTTACGCAGTACTTTCTGTTTGACTCTTAGAATGAAATGAAAAGCATTTTCAAGACTGATTGAAAATGAAAAGCAGCATTTTTGGCATATTTTACTTTTTACTAACGAAAAGGTACAAATGCTGTACGAGATTTAGACGGTAATACCTTTACTTAAAATGAGGTCAAAAATCACCTGGATCAGTTTTTTTGCCATAGGATTTCGCAGAGGGATAGTTCCAGGTTTCTGATTTACTTAGGATTTCGCAGTGGGAAAGTACTAGGTTTCTGGTTTACTCAGGATTTCGCAGAGGGATAGTTCCAGGTTTCTGGTTTACTCAGGATTTCACAGTGGGAAAGTACCAGGTTTCTGGTTCATCTAGGATTTTGCAGTGGGAAAGTACCAAGTTTCTAGTTTACTCAGGATTTCACAGTGGGAAAGTATCTTGCAATAATTTATTTGTATTTTGAAAATAATTTTTCCGCATTTTGAATTTCTTGCTTTACTCTAGGTTTCCCTGAACTCCCTTTTCTCTTTATTTAGAAGTTCCATTGGAGGCGAAACAGAATTTGCCATGAAAAGTTTCTCCTGCTGCATAGCTTCCTCTTAAGCCTCTTACAGTTAATTTTCCAAACTTTCTCGCGAAGAGCTACTAAACTTCAACGGAAATAATTATCCTAGCCTCCACATTTATACTTGGGAGACTACAAAAGTGAATAGTTCTAGAAAGGAGGGAAATTTTGGAAGTATTTCTACCATCAAATTAATACAAAAACTAATGCAATTTTCCAGATTTTTTTTCTTTATTTTTTGCAATTTTAAGAACTTTTTTTCTAGATATTCAAGCTTTTAATCACATAATTTATCAACAAAATTTTAACAACGAACAATAAAAATATTTACAGTCAAAATTTTTGTTAAAAGGAGTTGACAGGTAGAGTTCAGAAAGTTGCCAAACCGTGTAACTTCCTAACTATCAAGTGAAAGCTTTAGAAACTCTGCCTACTAATCTGTTTTTAATGAAAATTAATACAAAATATTTCTGTCATTTAAATGTGATTAGGGAGATG
Organism: Parasteatoda tepidariorum; assembly: GCF_043381705.1. Classification (NCBI taxonomy): domain Eukaryota; kingdom Metazoa; phylum Arthropoda; class Arachnida; order Araneae; family Theridiidae; genus Parasteatoda; species Parasteatoda tepidariorum. Next base: position 54,459,083 of record NC_092204.1, read on the forward strand.
AGCTTAAATAATTTTTGTTTTACATTTTTTACTTAAAAAATTTAGCTTCTAATATAATCATTTTCCTCCTTCTCTTGCAGTAGCATAGCAAGCTGAAAGGGGGGGGGGAAGGGGGACAACCCCCCACGAGCAGCCTCACAGAGGGACGCCAAATTCACAACAAAAAAAATATTAATAATAATGAATTCCAGGATAAATGATTTTCTCAGGATAAAATGTTAATGAATTAAAATATTTTCGCAACAAGATTGCCAGATTATAAGAAATGAAAACAGAAGCCCAAAGGGAGTTAAAAATGCAAGTATAGGGATTTCTTTTATGGCTCATTCTCACTGCTGTACTGAAGCTCGTTCGATTTGTTAGGGACCAAGGATTGGCCCGAAAATGGATGCGAGCAAGGTAATAATATTATAATGGATAATTGTAAGAAGTTTATAATTAAAAATTAGTATATATAATGCAAAGTCGTATTGTATTAACTGCAAACTCTTACTCAATGAAAATTTTTAAAAAAAAGTAACCAAATGCGGTAGTTTTTTTGTTCTTTTTTTTTTAAAGCAAAAGCTCAAATAATATTCTGTGAGTGCCAAATTCAAAGATCTAAAATAACAAAAAATAATTAAATATTTTTTCTTCACTGTGAATAATTCTCTAAATATTTTCACCTTCGTCGTCATTACACAATAATTATGCAAAGGATATTAACACAAATTGATTGAATTGAGGGCTTGAAATAGGCTTATAATAAATACATATAAGCTGTGCAAACTCAACTTCAAATATAACTTTTAAATATTAAATATTTCAGTGGTAAATAAAAGTTACCTAGTGGAATTTATTATAAAAAAGGTACTTTACTTTTAAAAATATATTTTTGGTTTTTTATTTTCATCCTTAATTTTTAAAAGAATTTACCAACATAATCATAACAAAAAAATTTTTCATATTAATTTATTGAGTTAAAAGCTGAAAGTTTAAATAAAGGAACAAAATTTTAAAACATAATTAAAATTTTTAAAGTATAATTAAAATAAGACTGAAGATCAGAAAGGATACATAAAATCAAATTGTTTCAAAAATCATTAGATAAGATAAAAAGCAATAAATTGTTTGAAAGGTTTAGGGTAACATAGTGTTATGACTTATATTTCATAGAGATTAAATTTTTTCAAACTGTTTCTTAATATTGTTTCTATATCGATAGTTAAATAGTTTCATTAGATAACAACATATTAGCTATAAGCACCTTCATGTATTTTTTCGCAAGGAAATTACACTTAAAAAACTTTCTCCAGAAAATTTTGAAAATATTGCTCAAGCACTTCATTATATATTTATTTATAAACATATATTTTTATAAAAAGTAGGAAAGGCAGTTTGAAATTCGTATTTTAGATTATTCTTCACTATTAAGCTCGATAATAAAAACTGAAAATGAAAATTAATTGTTATATATTTTCAAGGTTTCAATTCCGAAAAAAAAAAAAAGACTTAAAAATGACATTGACGTGAGGTGCACAAATTCCAATTTTTATAAAAATAGAAAATTTCTATTTTGTATAATTTGGAAGAGCATTTAAAATTGTTAACAATGATTTTCCCGAAATTAGAGTTTAGAAGAAATTACAGAAACTAGTACAGATTTGCGTTGTAACAATTAGCACGTTATGAATATCCACATAAAAAAAAGGAGAGTAGTAGACTATATTTTACTACGTCTGAAGTACTTAAATACACCTAAAGTGCTAATATTGAAACAGGGAACAAAATATGTATGCAAAAGCTACATAAAATACGTAATTGAGTAATCCACTACATCTATGTTTAGTTTTTCGACTGACAATTGATATATTACTAATAAAATCAATGTTGACATAAAAGATATTTTGCTTATCTAATACAATTTAATATAATAAACTTTTATTTAATAAAATAAATTGTAATTTTATGTAACTTAATGTTTAAGTTTATTTAAGGCAAAAGTTTATACACATCAGGGTGTAAAAAAATAACATTTATTGAGAGCAGTTTTACTCAATCAATCTTCCCTTTAATGAATAAATTAAGGTTTAAACTAAAATCAAGCCTTACCGTTGCTGGCAGACAATAGTACCATCTTATATTTCGATAATAAACCACTTATTTCTAACGATTCGGTATGTTATTAAACTTGTAATAAATATCTTCAGCTTAAAGTGAAAGTGAAATTATGTACCCTGAATAGTACGTATAGAGAGAAGGAAGGCGGGTTGACACGATCAAAGTACTTTGATCAAAGTAGGCGCGCGCAATCAAAGTAAGTCATAAAAGTAAATAAAACAAANAGTACTACTTCATTAATATATTCTACTTAAGGCTGTGATTATTGATAATAAATATTTTATTCGTAGAATCAAGAAATAAGTAAATACATCAAAAAAACAAAATATCTCTTTTTTTAATAGCTGAAATGTTGATAAGAATATAACTTGCAAATTATAATTTTTCATAATTCATTTCATGCCATTTTCATATTTAAATGTAAAATAATTTGCTATTTTATTATCAATAAATATATTTCAGTTATACCCAATTAATTTTATACACATTTATTAAAATAAAAGTAATTTTAAAACTTATTTGTAAATAAAGAATAAAGACTCATTCTGCCATGAATAATTTATTTTTCTGATTTAAATTAGATTACTTTTCATTCGCCAAGTTGGTTCCATGTCTTTGCAATTTATTAATGTTTTTAGTTTTATTAAAAAATAACAACTGACTTTATTCATTAAGTAATTAGTTTGCAATAATTAAATAACAATATTAGCCTTTTTATTATTAGTGGTATTATGAATTTTTGTTGCAGTTTATCCTTTTCCGTTTTCAATTCATTTGTCTATTTAAAAATGCTCAACAAATAAAATTGTTTTTGTGAAATTTTCCTTCCTAATATAAATTTTGAATAAAATATGATTTGATAAATGTTCTATATTAGTGTCTCGATAATTTGAAAACTGAAGCAAAATTTTTGAAACACTGATTTTTAAACATTTATAATATCATACGGAGACTGAGTCCCCTTATGTTTTGTTGAAAATGTTGCTCAAGCACTTCATTATATATTTATTTATAAACATATATTTTTATAAAAAGTGTGAAAAGCTGTTTAAAATTCGTATTTTAGATTATTCTTCTCTATTAAGCTCGATAATAAGGGCTGAAAATGAAAAATAATTGTTATATATATTTTCAAAGTTTCAATTCAGAAAAAAAAAAACTTAAAATTGTTAACATTAACAAATTCCAATTTTTATAAAAATAGAAAATTTCCATTTTGTATAATTTGGAAGAGCATTTAAAATTGTTAACAATGATTTTCCCGAAATTAGAATTCAGAAGAAATTACAGAAACTAGTACACATTTGCGTTGTAACAATTAGCACGTTATGAATATTCACATTAAAAAAAGGAGAGTAGTAGACTGTATTTTTCTACGTCTGAAGTACTTTAATACACCTAAAATGCTAATACTGAAACAGGAAACAAAATATGTTTGCAAAAGCTACATAAAATACGTTATTAGGTAATCCACTACATCTATGTCTAGTTTTTCGACTGACAATTGATATATTATTAATAAAATCAATGTTGACATAAAAGATATTTTGCTTATCTAATACAATTTAATTTAATATAATAAACTTTTATTTAATAAAATAAATTGTAATTTTATGTAACTTAATGTTTAGGTTTATTTAAGGTAAAAGTTTATACATATCAGGGTGTAAAAAATAACATTAATTGAGAGCAGTTTTACTCCATCAATTTAATGAAATAAATTAAGGTTAAAACTAAAATCAAGCCTTACCGTTGCTGGCAGACAATAGTACCATCTTATATTTCGATAATAAACCACTTATTTGTAACAATTCGGTATGTTATTAAACTTGTAATAAATATCTTCAGCTTAAAGTGAAAGTGAAACTGAAATTATGTACTTCTGAATAGTATCTATAGATGGAAGGAATCTTTTGATAATATCGCCAAATAATCGCCCATTTGGCATCTTCGTTTATTTTTGCGTAACGAAAGCAAAATAATTTTTTCGAATATTTTAAAATAAGGGATAACCAGGGCCGTGAATAAGGGTAGGCGAGTTGGGTGTCCGCAGAGGATCCCTAATATTCAGAGCCGCTAAAAATTCCGAACTTATTAATAATTTTACTATCAGTTTTTCTACATTTGCTAAATCTTGGATATATTTTTACTCTTCTTTGGACATATAATTCATACGACTTATTATAATTTATATTTTCAAATGTAAAATTCATTGCAATTAATGTTCCTGTATATTAAGAGGGTAATTTTTAAAATAACAACTTGGAACTTTTTTTGCAACTTTTTTTGCAACTTTTTTGTCACGGAAATTAATTTTATTAAAAATTCCAGTTATAGCCGATTTGTAAGTAAGTGGAGGGCAATCTTTAAGAACTGTGAAATATGTCATGAAAAATAAAAAGCAGGGCTGGAATGATTTAAAACTATTTAATTAAAAAAATCATTGATTTGAATCACTTAATTTTTTACATCACAGATTTGCCTATAACGCATTATTTTCACAGTACTACTTCATCAATATATTCTACTTAAGGCTGTGATTATTGATAATAAATATTTTATTCGTAGAATCAAGAAATAAGTAAATACATCAAAAAACAAAATATCTCTTTCTTTAAGAGCTGAAATGTTGATAAGAATATAACTTGCAAATTATAATTTTTCATAATTCATTTCATGTCATTTTCATATTTAAATTTAAAATAATTTGCTGTTTTATTATCAAGAAATATATTCCAGTTATACCCAATTAATTTTATGCACATTTATTAAAATAAAAGCAATTTTAAAGTTTATTTGTAAATAAAGAATAAAGACTTGTTCAGGCATGAATAATTTATTTTTCTGATTTAAATTAGTTTACTTTTCATTTGCCAAGTTGGTTCTATGTCTTTACAATTTATTAATGTTTTTAGTTTCATTAAAAGATAACAACTGACTTTATTAATTAATTAGTTTGCTATAATTAAATAATAATATTAGCCTTTTTATTATTAGTGATATTAAGAATTTTAGTTGCAGTTTATCCTTTTCTATTTTACTCGAAGCTATAAAATTCATTTGTCTATTTAAAAATGCTCAAAAAAATTTTTTTGGGGGGAAATTTTCTTTCCTAATATAAATTTTGAATAAAGTATGATTTGATTAATGTTCTATATTAGAGTCTCGATAATTTGAAAACGGAAGCAAAATTTTTGAAATACTAATTTTTAAACATTTATTATATCATATAGAGATAGTGCATCCCCCTTATGCTTTGTTTCTGAAGATAGTAAAAATTTTGAAAATGTTGCTCAAGCACTTCATTATATATTTATTTATAAAAATAATTTTTTATAAAAAGTAGGGAAGACAGTTTAAAATTCCTTTTTTTAGATTCTTCTTCCCTGTTATGCTCGATAATAACAGCTCGAAATGAATAATATTTATTATAAACATTTTAAGGTACTCGATTAAAAAATAGGACTTAAAATTTATTACATTGAGGGGCAGAAACTTTAACTCTGCCGAAAATTAAAAAATTCTATTTTGTATAGTTTTGGAGCGTGTTTAAAATTGTTTACAACGATTTTCCCTAAATTGAAATTTAGGAGAAATATTAGAAACCAGTACTGAATTGCGTTGTAACAATTAGCACGTTACAAATATACACATAAATATTAAGGACTGTAGTATACTATATTTATAAGTCTGACATACTTAAATATACCTAAAGTGCTAATACCAAAACAAGAAACAAAATATGTATGCAATAGCTACATAAAATACGCAATTGAGTAATCCACTACTTCTATGTTTAGTTTTTAGATTGATAATTGAAATATTGCTTGTGAAATCAAGGCAGACATTAAAAATATTTTTGTTAATCTAATACAAATACAATTTAGTTCAATATAATAAACTTTTATGTAATAAAATAAATTGTAATTTTATTTAACTTAATGTTTAAGTTTATTTAAGGCAAAGGTTTCGATACATATCAGGGTGTAAAGCAATAACATTTACTGACAGGAGTTTTACTCCATCAATTTTCATTTCAATGAAATAAATTATGGTTTAAATAAAAAATCAAGGCTTACCGTTTCTAGTAGACGATAGTACCATCTTATATTTCGATAATAAACCACTTATTTGTAACAATTCGGTTTGTTATTATATTTGAAATAAATATCGTCAGCTTAAAGTGAAAGTGAAATTATGTACTTCTGAATAGTATCTAAAGAGAGAAGGAATCTTTTGATAACATCGCCAAACTATCGCTCATTTGGCAACTTCGTTTATTTTTATGTAAAATAATTTTTTCGAATATTTTAAAATGAGGGATAACCCGGGCAATGATTAAGGGCAGGCGAGTTGGGCGAAAATTCAGGGCAGCCCCGTACTGTTTAATAGTTTTATAACAAGTTTTTCTTTAAGAACAGCGAAAAATGCCAAGAAAAATAAAAAAAAACATGGTTGAAATGATTTAGAAATATTTAATTTAAAAAATCATTGATTTGATATCACATAATTTTTTACATCATAGATTTGTCTTAAAAAGTATCATTTTTACAGTACTTCATTAACTAATATATCATACTTAAAGCTGTGATCATTGATAATAAATATTTTATACATAAAATCAAGAAATAAGTTAATAAATTAGGAAACAAAATATCTCTTTTTTAAGAGCTTCAATGTAAATAAGAATATAACTTGCAAATTATAATTTTTCATAATTCATTTCATTTCATTTTCATATTTAAATGTGCTCACTTTATCATATAAAATAATTTGCTGTTTTATTATTAATAAATATATTTCAGTTATATCCATTTAATTTTATACACATTTATTCCAATAAAAATAATTTTATGACTTATTTTATTTGTTATTAAAAGATAAAGACTTGCTCGGCAAAGAATAATTTATTTTTCTGATTTAAATTAGTTTGCTTTTCATTCGCCAAGTTGGTTCTCCTCGCTTTGCATAATATTAATGTTTTTAGTTTAATTAAAAAATAACTACTGACTTTATTAATTCAGTAATTAATTTGCAATAATTAAAAAATAATATTAACCTTTTTATTATATAGGGCGGTATTAAGAATTTTAGTTGCAGTATTATTAGTAGCAGTTTATCCCTTTCTATTTTACTCACAGCTATAAAATTCATTCGTCTATATAAAAATGCTCTGCAAAAAATATTTTAGTAAAATTTTCTTTCCTAATTTTAATTTTAAATAAAATATGATTTAATAAATGTTCTGTAATAGTGATTCGATAATTTTTAAAACGAAAACAAAATTTTTGAATCACTAATTTTAAACATTTATTATATCATACAAGGCAGTGCACCCCCCCCCCCAATGTTTTGTTTCAGCAGATAGTAAAAGTGCATAATAATACAAAAATCAACACTTTTTTTTAATATAATATTTTAATGTGACATTACTGCTTAAAAAAAAAATCGCTTCGTTTTTGAAACTGATAGATACCAAGAATTAAATCTATTTCCCTCTCTTCATCGCTATATTGGTGAATATTTCCATTCATCACGCCAATCAAGTCCTGTCTCTAGCAGATCTTTTACAATGATTACTCACAACAATTTTATCAGTTTCACGTGATTGTTTTGAGGGATGATATGAAAATTGCTGTTTGCATTCTTATTTATAGCCCTAAATTTCAAATAACCTTTATTATTAGTTGGGATCGGACCAGGGATGCCCAGGTCCACAGGGGAGAAGTCTCCATAGCCATTTTGGGGGGGGGGGTTCTTTCTTTTTAAACATTTTAAACCATTTAGTAATTTAAAAACCGCAAATTAGATTTTTAAGGAATATTTTTGATTTTTAAAAAGGGTCATTCATATTTAAGAAATTTCTCTAGCATTAATTTAATTGATATAAATATATTATTTGTATGCAATCTATTATATAAATAATAGATTGCATATATCTATTATATTACATAAATGTAATTTAATTGATATATAGCTGAAAAATAGTCGGTTAAATAAAAATTTTATTTGCAATTTTGTTGTTTGCGGAAATAGCCGACCGACCTGTGTAGGGGGCGGGGAACTGTCCCTGCATCAGAAAGGTTCTGGGTTCGAATCCCGGGCAAGACTTTTCTTCTCTGTACTATCTGTTCTTACTGTGGGAGCGATGTTGGCCAGTTGGCCAACCTAATATGGTGCCCCTGTAAGAGAGGTCAACAAAATCGCCCTGTATATACCTGAACTGACGGATGTTAACACGGGTGGGCATTTGAAAGGAAAAAAAATGTATGCGGAAATAAAGGGGAAGATCAATTTTTTAAGTTTAGGGGGATGTCCTCATCAGCGTTTGGGGGTTTGGTATCCCTGAATAAGTCAGATTTCAATTTAAACTGAAATATTTAAAAGGCAGTATACATTATGAAATTAATATTTATAAAATTAATATTTTGAATGTTTATATTATTAATTTTTGTAATATTCAGGCCAAATATAAAATAAAATTGTCTTCAAAATTTTTATTATACGGGTGAAAAAGGTTTTTCCGAGATGCTGAATAGCTGTGGCATAATAAAATGTAAATTAATTTGAGTTAAAAGTAAATTTTCTATTCTTATCAGAAAGATGCATTATCCAGAAAAAGGTCGCTTATCTATTCGGTTAAATAGAAAAAAAGGTAATAAAAGCTATTTCTTTCTTTTTCTTTTTTCAGGAAAAATAACTATTTGTGACTGCCGCTTGCTTCTTTATTTATGCTATACTCAATTGTGACATTTCTCATAAGTAAATATTATAACTACTTTTTAATAAATAGAGGTAATCAAGAATAGTTTACTTTTTCCGAATCGAAATAAGAATTAAAAATTTTTAGAACCAATTTTTTTAAAAATATTTTCTGATAAGAAAAACACTTTTATTTTTTTCAACTTGTGCTAAAATCATTTTATTTGCTAAAAGCGCCATAGTTTAAGAGATTATATCGCTTTAAAATTTAAATGAATTTTTAATTCGTCTCTGTAATTAAAATTTAAAAAATAATTCCACCAAAAATTTTAGTTATTATGCGCCATTATGAGACAAAATTATAAATAACCTACAAAGTATAAGGCATTAAATAAATGACTCTTGTATAAAATGTAGATAGCGCAAGAATTCTAAGTTTCACACTTCAAATTTATGAAATTTATTTTTAAATTCTTCTATGTAGCTTTAAACTTAGTTACATTTTTTACTTAAATGTTGATAATTCGATTGCGATTTTCATAAAAAGTTGGAAATTAATTCCAAATTTATGTCACTATTTTAGAAGTATTACTCTTTTCGAAGTTATAGTTTAAAAAAATAAATTATATATTTTGCGAAGTAAATTTGATATAAATTTCCAAAATACATTTAGAACAAAACATATAGAATTTCAAAGCACATATTAATTTAAAACACTAAACTGCTACTAAACTCCAAACTAGAACTAAACAAACTACACTCGACAAACTATAGTGTAGTGTAGTTTATAAATTACACTACACTACTACAAAAGTAGTATATATAGAATTCCTAAAGTAAGGTATTGATATTTCTAATATATACCAATATATACCTTGTTATCACGGCCGGATTAGGGAGCTACTGGGACTTTAATATTAATATTTTAATCAGGCACAAAATCCTAGTTGAAATTTGATCACTCCAGCAAATCGGATAGTTATCGAAATTTCAATTTACCCTTTTTCTCTTTTTATCAAATTCTGCTATAGCAATCAAGAAACTATTGAAACCTGCAATGTGATTAGCTATAGAGCTCCGATTGAGATTTCATTTGAAAACTCTAGCTTGTACATTGATGATAAACTACTTTTTGGTGATAGTTCCTTCTTGAGCGAATCAGGAAAAATGATTTTAAAAAAATTAATCACTCCACTTCAAATCAACCAATCAAGTCTGTTTAAAAGGAAAAAAAAATTCTGTGAAAAAATAGCAATACATATTTCGCTTGTAGCCGTCAGAAAATAATTTAAACTATGCATAGTCACTTAGCATAAAGCTCCAGTTAAAATTTGATTATTCTAGCTAATTGAAATTGGTTATAATTTTGAATGACGTTGAAATTTACTTGCGGATAAAAGGCTAATAAATTATTCTTGAAGTAGTCAGTAAACAGTTCAAGCTTTTATTGTCCATAGCTAACTCGCATTTGCGTTACATGGGGATGAAAACCACGAAAACGTCTCATGGTTATAAATAACCTACAAAGTATGAGGCAGCATTAAATAAATGAATCTTGTATAAAATATAGATAGCACAATAATCCTAAGTTTCACAATTTAATTTTGTGAAATTTATTTCTAAATTCTGGTGAAAAGGGGATTCTAATCCATGATCCATCTACAACTGAGGATATTTTACGTCAGCACCGATGGTCGACGAGATGTGAAAATAGAATTCGTACCAACCAGCCATCACTGTGATGGGAACCTGGGTCACCTCATTGGGTGGCAAACGCCCACGTTATTTTATTTTGTTTTATAACTGACGTTGAACAGAGACACAATTCGAAGTTAAAAACTTTCAATGTTCAACTTCGTAGAGCAATTTTGAACCCAATCAAGAAAACAAGGGAATTCTTGGATTAACCCTTTGACGGTTATGAACGAGTTCAGCTCGCAATCGAATCGTGCCTCATAATGCGCGCAAACGAGTTCCGCTCGGGAGCAAGATTTCTACCGTAATGGTTAGTAACGAGCACTACTCGGGTAGTGAAATTCTTCCCCAATGCGCGCTGACGAGCTGAGCTCGTTCACCATAATTATTCTGCATTGACTATGTTAATAGCGAAAAGTACGTAAAAACTGTTATTTATGTACTACGAATACTTTAAGAAATTTTTAAACGCGTGAGGCGAGCTATCTACCGCATCCAGAGAAGCAAACTTGCTCTGCTTTGTAAAATAGTATTTCCTAGTGACAGCGAAAGTCAAGTTATTTTCAGTTTAGTATTTTTCCTTTTAAGTAATTTTTTCACCACTAAATATCAAAAGCTATAAGTATCATATAAAATGCAACGTTAAAGCAACAGTCTACTGGTTACTCTATTAAAAAGTAGGCGTAACTGTCCATCTCCAATGAAATTATAACAATTCCAGAAAGCTGAGCAGTTGGCATCGCCAGAGAAGGGTGACATTTTCGGTAGAACAGCGGTGAAAAATAGCTGCCACTTTCGACTACTGTTTGCTCGTAATACTGCGCGAATTAATGAAACGAAAACTGCTCATTTCCCTGACCGTCAAAGGGTTAAGAATTGGAACTAACTTACCTTCGTGGAAATATTTTTATGGAACTTGCAGATATTTGAGCTACATTGAGAGAAAAATCTCGAAAATCTACCATGCCTAGTCCGTCGGCAATTTTAACCCATGGTCCGTCTACCGCAAAGAATATTTTATGAAAGCATTGTAAAGCATCCTCAATGGTCATTTTGTTACATTTCGGTGATAACTAAGACCCCAGTTTACCAATCAGCCTGAAGCCCCATCTTAATCATCTTCTGCTTGCAACGTTAAATTAAATGAACTTTTTCGCAGAAAACTTTAGTTATCTATTACAATTTGATTTTTTATGAAACAATTTCCTTTTCTATTAAAAAGGGAATACCGTGTTTGGTATTAAAGGAAAATGAGCAATAAAAGATTTATTTAAAAGAAAAAGCATCGATAGATATAATACAAACGAAATTATATTTCTCTTGCACGTGAAACAGCTGAAGCGTTAAGACCAAAAAGGAAAAATGATATTCAATTGTTTCAAATTGCCATAAGTATTGTTAGGATGAGAGAGAAAGTGGAAATTATAAGAAAGAAAAAAAAGTTTACACGTGACTTTCAAATATGATCATGGTGATAGCCAACAAAAATTTGTTTTAGTACTAACATCACATATTTAAAATGCTTGTTTTGATAGATACTATTGACACTATATTTGAAAAGTAGAAAAAATGTAACGTGCATTATCAAAACGTTTTTGGTTGTAGACAATTGTTTACAAAAGTTAAACACTTTAAATTCGTCAATCAAAAGCAGGATATGTGAGCTAAGCAACATAAAATGATTTATTTAATGAGATGGTATTTTTAATAGTGATTTCAAAATTCAACAGTTGTAATAGATTGGGGTTAATACTGGCTTAATTTTTTTTCCTCTAAAATACCACTTTAGCGTTTAGAGATCTGGTCGGGCAAAGTTCGGATATAGATACATTTTCCATGTAAAATATTTCAGATTGATTAAACTGGTGAACTTTTTACTTTGTGATGACATTTTTTAAAACTAATTTTGGATATTTTCACTTTTTTAATTTCAAATCTGCAATCTATTTCTCTTACGAAGCTACAATTTTTTTAAATGACATTTTTAGTATATTTTTTGTCGAAATGTGAAAGTTCAAAGACGTAAGGTCTCATAACAGGAGGTCTCATAAATGTAGCGACAAACTTTTATTAGAGTTAGGGAACATCATGAGGATTAAAACTGCATAGGAAACCATGCCCGGAAGTGTCCTAGGGGCTCATCCCTATTATTAATTGTTTCTTCTTGAATTTAACAATAGACCATAATAGAAAAGCTCCTATATCCGCGTACGACGACGCTTCTGGGCATGGGTTCCTATGCAATTTTAATCCTTATGATGTGCTTTAACTCCCCAAGAAGTAAATCGCAACATTTATGCGACCGCCTGCCATATATAAAGTTTCTAAAATTGTACGTTTTTAACAAAAAATAAACTAAAAATGTCTTTTAAAAAACTCTGAGATTAATTTTGGATTTGTTATCCCCTCACTCGAATTTGGCAACATAAAGTATATTTTCAAATGCAGCAAAACATTTGTTCCCCAGTGTTATTAACAATGTATTAAATGATCGATGTTTATTGTACATTCGTTACCATTATTAAGTTTTTATTTAAACAATACTCAAACAAAGTTTTCTGTCATAAAAATATGAATGATTTCTGAAACTCATCATTTATTAGCGTGCTTTGTTACATTATTGGATTATTTTCATAAGATGTATATTTCCTTTACAATTTTTCTCCACATTATATTTATTAAATTCAAATAAAAGAATGATATTTCTTTTTTAAATTCAAAATATTGCTTATTGGAATTTTTTAAATTTGTATAGCATTTATAAAAAAGGAAACTTTCGAATTAAAATTTAGTATTGATTTGACAGACTGTTTTATAAAATAAAAACCGAATTCGATTTAATTGGAGAAATATAATATTTTTCACCGAATTATAAATAATAGGACTTCTATTCAGTCACTTGACATTGAAACAGTTTTTATGCATAACTAGGATATAGAGCAATCATTAAAAGTAAATTAATATTTAAAAACCCAAAGTGGTGTAAATTACCACACTATTGAAAATTTTCTTTTAAAACCAACTGAGATAAGAAAAGTTTGTTTAACATTACCAGTACTCAACTCAAATCCTTCTACCCACGATTATTAAGTCATATATGTTTGTCAAAATGGTCATGTTTTAATGGTTAAAATCATGTTAAATCGATTTTATTAAATCAAAATTCAAATGATAGAGAATAACATTTGTTATCATTTTAAAAATTACCTGTTAAAACTGAGGGAAGTTTATATTTATGTGCGCATTGAATTTCATCATTAATTAAAACAATTATTGTTAAGATTATATTTGCTCAAGACAGTATTTTTAGACAAAAATTAGTTCCGTTTTTATTTTGCTTATTTTTTTAATAAACATCAAAGTCTTCAATGATTGGTTTAATGATTTATCCACGTTATCCCTCTGAGAGGCTGGTATAGACAAAATATTTGTTGTTGTTACTTATGCTACTTGCTAATCAGCAAGCCTACTTCAAATACAAAGCGAATTTTTAAGACAAAGGGCGCATTTTTTGTTTTTTCAGTAGCGCCATCTGTGGCCAAGAATACGACTTCAGACACACATAAGCAGCAGCCCGTTTCACACAAAGGCATAGAGGCACAATTCGTCATAGGCACAATTCGTCGAGAGCACAGTTCATCGTGGGTACAAATTGTCGCAACCACGAATCGCCATGGGAATAATTCTTCGTTGGCACAATTCGTCATGACGACAATTTTCTTGGGCCCAACTCGTCGTAACGACAATTCGTCGTGGGCAAAACTCATCGCAACAACAATTCATCGTGAGCACAATTTCTTGCTGTTTCTACGAAATACAACTTAGTCCAGTAAGTAATTATAAGAACAAAAAAAGTTAATCTTCGGAAAAATTAACACCAAAAGTATTTTTGTGACAGAAAACTTTATGTCATACAAAAAATGATGCCAGGAAACTCTCATAGTTTCTTCAGTACGCTTTTTCCTTTTTTTTTGAGGGAAATGGGGATGATTTGAGGAGGAATTGAATTTCTTCCAAACATCGAAATGAGGTATTGTTTCCAATGCATTTTTTATGCAGAATTAAATTAAATCAATTATGAGATGATTAGACTACTAATTTAGAAGCTATATGAGTTTCATGAACAAAAAATACAAATTTGTATTTGTATCTATTTATGCATCTAACATTGCTATCAAAACAAGTGAGGCATTTGTATTGATTTGTACTTATGTACAATTTTTACTTTACTATCTAAACTATTAAAATGTAAAGTGCATTTTCCAGTGTAATTTTTCTTGCTGAACTGAATGAAGTCAATAAGATCAATAGCTTTGAAACAATATACGAATCTCTTTATAATAAGTACTATTTAAAAAAATAGTAATTTTTATTTAAAAAAAAACATTGCAAGTTTTGAAGTATCTATCCTTTTGACTTGTGTTTGTTTTCCTTCAATTAAGCAAGGAAAAACAAAGGAAACAATACTCACTTGTCTGTATAGCAACATGACCAGTGCATATAAGTGCAAGTACAAGATTGCACTTTCTGTTCATAAGACCTTTATAATTTCTTAAGTACTTATCTCATTTATTCCTGTTTTATCTCAATCAACTCATCATAAAAATTGCATTGAAAAATGTAGCTTACATGTTCAAATAGCTCTTACATAACAATGTAAAAAGTTTACATAAGTGCAAGTCAAATAAAGTATTTTAATACGTAAAACTCTTTTAAAATTTGAATTATTCATAGGAATGATTTGTGAACAGTCTCGTTCGATTCATCATAAACATACGTATGAATCGATGCCTCACTTGTTTAGACAACAATGTCAGTTGCTTAAATATAGGTACAAATTTGTACTTTTCCGTTTAAAACCCTTAGACTTTCAAAACTATTCGTCAGATCATCACAAGATTGGTTTCATTCAATTTGGTGTAAAAATATACATCGGAAACAATGCTTCAAGTAAAATGCCAAAAGTACAATTAACACTATGAAGTTTGAGTGCTTTTGTAAGTATGCAATTTGACCTATTTTTTTCGTGGCTACTCATTTTAATGTGAGTCAAAAACATGAGCCCGTCTTAAGTAAAATGGATGTGTTTCGCTAGAGGAAGTACTTTGTAAGTTCGTTATAACGAATCTCTTTTTCTCTAATATCGAATAATTATTTCGATTTAAAATACTTATCTAGAGTAGACTATTTTGCCTACAGATTTGTAGAATAACGTAGCTCTGTGCTTCATCATAGTCAGAAATTTCTAAATCAGAAATATTTTTGAACAACAAGTTTTCAAACAATAACAAGTTTTTGTAAGAAGAAAAGCAAAAGTGCAATACGTTTTGACGTCATTGATAAGTGTGAATGTTAATTTTAATAGTAAGTTGTAATTTAGGGAAATAAGGAAGCATTGTAGATTTGTGATCAACAAAAGGAGTATTCTTTTGAAAGTGCATGGTAGGAATTTTAAAAAATGCAGTATAATTTTTCTTTTGTTGGAAAGAAGGTAAATTTCCCGTTGCACTTACACGCATTGCTTTATTAAAATAATGGGTTAAAATCGTAAAAAGGAAGCAATGTTCGTTTTTTGTTTTCTGTGTGGATACTAAAAATAAAAAAAATTGTCGTCCATTTAAATCTTTTCCGCATATTGCTCACATAAACAGCAAAAAAAATTTTTTTCCCTATAACAATTCTTTTATAATAGAGGATAGCTAGCAATGTTTAACAAGTTATAAACATGCAATTTTCGTATCTTTAATGTTAAGATTTTGATGGTGAGATGAAAAGCTGTTATTTAAGTGGATTTATCATTTTTGTTTTTAATACCAGTTGCCAATATCAGCAAACCTGCTTGGTGAAAGCCAATCAAATTTGAGGCAGAGGGTGCGTTTCTTGTTTTTCAGTGGCGCCATCTATGATCAAGAATACGACTTCAGCTACATACACGTCACAGCCTTTTTTTTACAGGGCAGACCCATTACATCCTTTTATTCATTCACAGATCGTAATTTTGACACAAACCAGAGAACGATCAATCTCTAATTCAGTACCCCAGAGGCATTGATTTGTTATGAGAACTTAAATGAACTTTGTTAACTCGATATTTAATGTGCACCAGTCATCATTTACTTCGGACGGTGGGGATCGAACTCACGAGCTCTTGGAAATGGGACCAACACTATAGCAACCAGTCTATCTCGGCCTGCACGTTTTCTGGCGATTTCGTAATTTGTCTATCGCCTGCAGCATTTAATTAGCTCAATTTATAGTTTGCCTTATAAATCATTGAGATAACACCGTATTGCATAAAATTAGATTATTTTTAGATCAAAAGAAAAAAAAAGATTATTCTATTTTTCATTTTGTTTAAGAAAGTTTTTGTTTGAAACTCTTTCTGGTCTGATATCCAAAAAAGTCCTTGTTTCCGCGATGAAACGCTCATCGTATCTGTTGTGAAAGTTCTACATTTTCGTCTGTGTTAACAAAATTTAGTAACTCTTTCCCTTTTTGAAATAAAAAAAAATACTGTTTCAAAAACTGAAATTAAATTAAAGAAAAGAAAAAAAAATAATAATTACAAAAAATATGTTTTAGAGAATTATAAAGCTACTTAAATGCTAATTAGAATTTTCTTTTCAACCAATATACATCTTTTTTACGAAATAATTATGCTGTACGCTAGCCACAACAATAATTTTTAATTTATTGACTTACGCAAGCATTGCTCGTACACCTTCCATTCCTTGTAAGTAACAATAAACAAATCACAGAACCCTTCCCCCTTAGTTGCTTTTGTAATTTCTGACAGGCCAGAAATTAAAGATTTGATTAGCTTTTGTAGACAATGCAAGTTTTGTCATCGCATCGTAAATAGATGTACTTCATCGAAACCGACAAATTGTCGCTAAAACGAGTTGTTCGACGAATTGACGCGACACCCAAAAACATACCTTATTTTCCGACGGATTTAGATTTTTTACCTTCAAAAAGGAAGGTAGGCGTTATCTTGAAAATAAAGTTTTACAGGGTTCCCGCGGTCCTTGAAAAATTTAAAAAGTGGTAGCAAATTTAGGGTGGAGCTACAATATACTATTTTATTTTAATAAACTTTTTTATCGTAAAGTGCTGAAATTTTCGTGCATATATATATTTTTTAGAAAACAATTTTTAGTGGTGGCTACACAGAAATAAAAATGTCAAAATTTCTTTTATTTTCATTACCACTTTTTAAAATTCTCAAGGACCGTGGGAACCCTGTTTTATATTGCGTAATTTTTTATTTATTTTGCTTTCTATTTGTAAATATGTAATGTTCAGTGTACTAGAAATCTAAATACTAACTTATTTCATCGATATTAATGTAAATTTCTAATCCAGAGTTATGCAAAGTTTAGAGACCAGCAAAAGAACCAAAATCAAATGACATTTTTCGTTAATCTTACAAAGAAGGGTACTCACAAAAATGACCGTTTTAATATTATTTATTTATTCATTTATTTTTTTTTTTTTTACAATCTGATATTGTCGCTGAGACTGGCAAACATTCTCGCACGCCATTTAGCTACTGAAAACGAATGTGACTAAAAGTCACCTCTCGTGCTACAGAATACACTGCACTGAGATATAAAATATGGTCAAAACTATTAGAACAGTGATTCTCAACCTTTTTTTTTGTTGCGGCAACACTTTTAACGATTTCGAAATTTGACGGCACACAATGAAAAAAATTAGATTAAAAGTTGTTTAATTACCTATTTTACACTGTGTTAAATAGTTTGTGATAATAATTTTGAATGTGAAATAAAATAATATGTACTACAAAAGCACATTTATTAAGGGATTAATTATTTCTTTCGAACAATTTTTTATTAGTTAGTAACAGTTACTTATTTTTTTGCTAGTCATTAATTGTTAGCTTGTTTTCTATAATTATTAACTGTTATTTTTTTGTGATTTCTGGTTAACTAGTTTTTTTGCTAATTATTAATTGTAAGCTTAATTTTTGTTTGCTATCCTTTCTTTATTTGTTTTTTATATATTTGTTTTTTCAGTTATCCTTTGTTAATTTGTTTATTAATTGCATAGCTTACTTTAATGATTAGCTTGTACAACATTTTTTTTAAATTTTGTGTCACATACAATTTAAACACTTCCATTTTATTTTAAAATTGTCAGAGACAATACAATCGTCGACGAAGATGTTCATGCGGTTAAAGCGTGGAAAAATTATAAAAAGTATCTATGTACACTTTCTTTAATTTAAACTTTACTCATAATAAAAAAAAAGCATTATAATTTTTATTGCATCATTTCTAATATTTGGCGGCACATTTTAAGAATTTGGCGGCACACAAAAGTGCCGCGGCACAGTGGTTGAGAATCACTGTATTAGAATATGGTAAAGTTAACCGTGTTTCTTTCTCTATGGAAACACAAAAACGTGTCGAATTTTCTTTATTTTTCATCAAAATGCTTTGGTAATGGTTTTTGTAAAATTAACGATATAATATAGTTTTATAATAAGCGATAAAATTTGGTAATTGTGGTAAATTTTGGTAATTTTATCATGATACTAAGAGCATGGCATTTTGGAGTAAGTTCGCAATCTTGCGGAATTTTAAAGTTTGTTTTTTTGCATTAAATCAAGTGTTCGCGTACATCGAAATATTAACACATTTTAAGGGTATTTTCTATATATTTTTTTATTCTTAATTTAGAAAAATGTAGAACAATAAACTATCCAAATTGAAGTACTTTGTATAACTAAATAAGATTCTTTTCACAACACTTAAATATTTACTTCATTTTCTTCATATATAGAGACAACAGTCGGCAAAGAATTCTGTTAGGTTAAAAAACATTTCGCTAAAAAAGAACGAATTCTGAAAGAAATAAAAAATAAAAAATGCTGTTGCCAGCCATAGAATTTTTTGAAAGTTAACTTAGAAATGACAAACCAAACGATGTTAACAAAATGATGTAGAAAGCGCAACTAGATCAACATTATGATACCTGAGCGCTTGACGTAACACAAACGATTTCAGTTTCTTTTTCAGTAATAACAAATAAGTTAAAGCTTTGGCTACGTATGAACTGTATTTAAAAAAATATGATCGAAAACTTATTTGGAAAATATATTGCTTTGAAAATATATTGCTTTGAAAATATATAACTTTGGAAAATATATTTTAACCATTAATAGCTACCCACGGATCAAAATAACTTGAGTATATAATACAGCAGGGTATACATTTTAATGGAATTTATAAACGGTTATTTGTAAACAATGCAATTGTGGTTATCACTCATTAGTAAGCAACGATAAATTTTGATTTAAATTTCTTGAAAAAAAATTGTAAAAACCGTGGTTAAACAATTTTAAATATAAATAAAAAAAATGACTATTCATGCAAGCCATCCTCTATAAGGCGTGGTACTTGTGTCCTTTATATTTTACTTCCATAACATTGCATTTTGTTAGGGGGACCAGAAAGTAACGTCGTTTCGGCGCATTAAATATTCGTTAGTCTTAAAATCCAATTCATTTTTTTAAAAATATTCAATCATTGAACTTAGATGAATTATTTTGAAAACATTAAATTAAAACTTATATTAAGTGAAACTTACTCATCATATTGTTTTATCAATAGTTTAAAAATTGTATTTCATGCCAGGCAGTTGAATTCTCAGGTCGGGAGGGTCATCTTGCATAATTCTTAATTTAATTTTCTTGTCTAGTTCTTAAAGTAATTGAAACTAAAAATGAATAAGCTGAAATATGGTTTTTGTTGAAAAAAATTAAAAAAACGTACGAAAATAAAATTTGGGAATGGTTATCAGAAAAACTAACTTAAACTTAAAGTCGGTGATTTTTATTCTATGCGAATATTAATGCAATTATTCACAATTGGGTACTTACACTTGCAGAGGAAGAAGATCTTGAATAGCCCCACATGTGATCTACGTCATCAGTCCCAGCTGATCTCTTATAAGCAAAATGGCATGTTACTGTTCAGCTAAGTTTCGCCACATAAGTTAGAATGTTAAATAACGTAAAGTTATTTAAATATGCAGTATCGCGCATCGGATTCGTTGAACTATTATTCTTTCTTGTCTACATCTTTTATTTGACTTAAATTTATTGTTCGATTATGCAGTTTATTGTAAACTTGATATATTTTTGTTTTGTGTACCTGGCAAGATTGATGTATAATAAGTTTGTTTATGCTCTACATGGCTTCGTGCCTGTCTTTGTGTTAAGATAGAAATATATAGTGAAAGAGTTGAATTCGTTGCGAAAGAATATAGAATGTGTCGCTAAAGAGAATTGATAATTGGCGGGCTTGGCTTACTTGAACGGAAGGAACAGTTGCTAACGTAAGTAAATGTCACGTTTCAACAACCAATCAGGATCGCTATACCCACACTACGTCACTTGCAGGTATCCCATTGCATATCCGGTTCATTATTCATCATTGTTTGTTATTAGAAAAAAGCACTGTTTCGAATTTGGCTTCCCTGTCTTCACAAGCATTTAAATTAAATAATTTAATTAAAATAACGGAAATATTCAATAAATAATAGATGGACACCATAATGGAAATCAAATGGAATGGAATAAAAATGGAAGTCATAGTTGGGAGAGAAAAAATTTTAATTCTCGGAACCCCTGAATCATTTTCCCGAGCCATTTTTTTCTTTTCCAATTCCAATTTTTCATTTTTCAATTCATTTCTCTCCCTTAGCTTCTATTTTATAATCAACATTCCATCGAACGATTAAGTAAAAAAAAAGAAGAAGAAAAAACAATGTATTATGAAGTAATTAAACTTAACTTGATTTAGTCAGAATGCCATTTTTAAATTTTTTTTTTAATAATCCCTTGTCACTACTTTCCTTTTTGAATTATAATGTTAAATTTTTTCTTGTCCTAGTCAACAAAACAATTAGTTGTTTCATCACGTATAAAAAGTATGTTACCAAAGTATGTTTAATAATATTCGATACTGAGTAGATTAAAATTTACAATTTCTTATATTCTCGAATTTCACAGTTTCAACAAAATTACCTATACTTCTTTTCAGAATTTGAATATAAATCTTCCTTTAATAATTTCACCGGGGAACAAGTTTTTTGCTACGTTTATGTAAATATTGACCCTGCCGATTTCGGATGTGAATATTTAAAATATCTGCATCTAAAGCTACAAATGCTCTCTTAAATGAAGTTTCTTATCTACTTTTTGTCGAAATGTTCAAGTTTAAAACAGTTATCTATAACAGAAGATCGCGTAAATGTTGCGAAAAAGTTCTAGATGAGTTAAGGGACATCATCAGGATTGAAATTTAACAGGAACTCATACCCAGAAATGCCATTATACGCAGCTAGAAGCACTTCCCTATGTGTGACCTATCTAAAGGCACACAAAGAAACAGTTCATAATAGGGAAGCACCGCTAGCGGCACATGACGACATTTTCGGGCATAGTTTCCTTTGCAGTTGTTATCTTGGTAATGTGCTCTAATTCCTCCAGAAGTTTGTCGCAAGATTTACTCAAACTTCTGTTGTGTACAACGTTTTTAAACTTGTACATATCGCCAAAAAATAGACTAAAAAAATGACTTATATGTTTAAAGTCAATTGAATTATGAGTCAGGCTAGTCACTTTCAGATAAAAATGAGATTTAAAAATTTCTTTTAATATATTTAATATAATAAATATTAAATATATTTAATATGACGATCATTAATAAATTAAAAAAATGTTTTTTTTGTGTCGTTGATTAAGGATTAAAATATTCTTCAAAAGATCCAAATATGAGATAAACTAGTCACTAGAATAGGAGATAAAAGTCATAAAAGAATTTTTGCTTCAATCGGAAGCAAAAAACGTGAGGATTTATCCTTCAACTTAAAGTTGATTCAGGAAATAAACACCACGTCTGTAAATTTTAATCTCGACATCAATTCTTTTTTTTCTTTTACACTTTTGCAAATATTTGAAAAATAATAATTGCAGAATAATTAAAATATCAATTAATATTTTAAAGCACAATAAAACAAACCATTTAAAATATTTCTTTATAGCGGAAATTAAAGTTTACGAAAAAATCAGAAAGAATATTTTGTTTAAAAAAATAAAATTATTGCTCAAAAAATCACTGTTCAAAATATGAATGTTGAAAATGTGAAATATGCTCGTGAACTTCCCACAAGGTTTGTTGGAGAGCGTTAGAAGCACTTGCCCAGAACACTAACTCATAAGAGACTTCCAGATAAAGTTTCCTTTTAATTTTCACATTTTTTTATAATATTTCTAAGAAAAAGTATTAAAAAAAATTCGAAAAATTGTTATCTGAAAAATATATTTAAAATGGAACTTGAAAATTTTAAAACTTAATCCCCAATTTTTCAAAACGCATATTTTAAATTACTATTTGCTAATTGGTCTCAGGATATTGTGATAAAAAATATTTTTGAAAATGTTTCACATTATTTTTCATAAATTAATGTTAGATGTTCATATAAATATGAGTTGTTGTGTATTTTAAATATTTATTTCTATTTAAACTTTTATTGAAGTAAATATTTAAAAAAAATTCTCTAATAGGCAACGTTAAAAAAATAGATTTTTACCAAAGATCACTAAAAATATACAAAAAAAGCAGTTGATTTTCATAAAATTATATATATATATATATAGGGTAGACAAATAAGTTACCGCCGTTCGTCACAAGATGGCACTACCAGAAGTTTATGTAGAAATTGACTGGCGTTAAACGTTTTATTCTAAGTTTCTTCATCAGTAACAACACATAACCTTTGTGATTCCGTATTAACATTACGTAACTGTTTTCGTGCAAAATGTCAAATTTTGTGACAAATAAGAGTTATTTGTGGAAACTTTTGATTTACTTCTTTAATTTGAAGAAATCTGCAGCTGAGGCTCATCGATTGCTTGGAAAAGCATATGGTGAGACTGCTCATGGTGAGGTAAGGAATTGTAAGAATTATTGGAATATTATTTTTCCCAAACGCAAAAGGAGCTTGCTCTTATATTACAAGTGAATCAGCAAGCAATTTCACATCGTTTAAAAACGTTTGGAAGGATCCGAAAACAAAGAAGTTGGGTTCTAAACGAGGTGAAGCCAAGAGACATTGAACGTCAATTTTGCATGAAAATTGTTTTTGCTATTTGGAAGCACTTCAATGGGAAGTCCTACATCACCCGCCGTATTCACCAGACCTTGCCTCTATTGCTAATGGTACATGCTCTGTCTGAGCAGAACTTTGCTTCATTTGAAGAAACCAAGGAATGGGTAGATTCGCTGATATCCTCGAAATATGAAGAGTTTTTCCGACGAAGTATCCGAATATAAATATTTAAAGTGTTAAAAAGTACAGTGCCCCAAAACAAAACGGACCACTTTCAATAACTTTAGATCTAATGATTGGATCTTCACGTTAGGACTTAATGGCTTGAGGGGGCGACTTCAAATATATTAATTAATTAGAGCAGACGATATTCTAAATTACGAAATCAGACACAAAAATGTACTTTCTCTGAATAAACATGCCTTTTTTCAACGGATTCGGATTTCTCATCAACAAATTAAAGGAGGTAGCTGCAATTTGTGAAACATGGTCCCCATAATTTGGTCAGGAGAGCGGTCCGAAGTTATTTATAATTTCTCTATATCTCATGAACTTTTTAAGGGAATTAAACATTTTTTGCACCGAAGTATAAAATTTGTTTATCTAAAGATAAATGCGAAAACTATGTCTTAGTAAATATTTATTATTTTATTAAACAATAGTCGAAAACTTTTTGAATTGCAAGGTACATAGTTTTGTACATCATTTTAAAGTATGCAATTTTACATGGGTCTGGTCCATTACATCGACACCATCGACAGGCCATTTCATCGACTAGGTCATTTCGTCGACAGGCCGTTTCCTCGACAGGGTTGTTTTGTCGACAGGGTCATTTCGCTGACAAGTCTTTTCGTCGACAGGGTCATTTCATCGACAAGTCATTTCATCGACAGGGTCATTTCGTCGACAGGGTCATTTCGTCGACAGCGTCATTTCGTCGACAGGGTCATTTCGTCGATAGGGTCATTTCATCGACAGGGTCATTTTGTCGACCAATCATTTCGTTGACAGCGTCATTTCGTCGACAGGATCATTTCGTTGATAGTGTCATGCGTAATTCTGAAACTATTTTAGAGATTTAATCTAAATATTTTTATTATAAATTAGAAAAACGCTTTTATTTAATTTTCAAACTAAAGTAAAATTCTTTATGGTTATTAACAGTTAATATAATGTGACGTTAGCAATCAAATTATTTTTAATATCGAATCAAATTAATAAAATAAGATATTCTTAGAATTAAAAGTAATAAAAATGTATTACAATGAAAATTTAGGCACTATTTCAAGGAGGGAAAAGCTAAATTTATTGGTGTAAAAATTTTCAACATTTTTACACACATTTTAACAAAAATATGGACTTTAGTCGAATTCTCACAGAAATGAAAATAATCATAGACCTAATAATTATATCTGCATAAGTAAAAAAAAAACTCTAGGTTTTTTTATGGTGGAAATGTAATTTCTTAATGTTCCCTTTAATTGCAATTTTAAACTTTTTATTCAGCATCTTTAACATTAGGACAGGAATATGCTTATTCGAACAATCGAACTTAGTCTTAGTTACCACTATTCGAGTGTTCGAGGAACTATAGGAACGCAAAAATGCAGTTTAGGTATTTACCGAGGCGGTTGTTGACTCTTACAATATTTAAAATGCTACTCACCTTACCAACAATGTTTAGAAACACAGGTGTAACGTTGAAAACGTATTAGTGTTTGCTCTTCACAAAATATGTTTTTTCTATGAATAGTGAATTCAATAATAGTATTAAACATTAAATTTTATTCTAATACTATTAAATTATACTATTATTGTATTATACTATTATTATAACTAAATTATTATAATAGTATAATTTAGTAAGAAGAATAATAGTAGTAAATAAATGATGAATTAATGCATTTTTTATTTGTAGGATTTAAATTAGACACATTTTGTTTAAAAGAAAATGAACAAAAAAAATCAAACCTGGAATTTAAACGTAGGAATAAATAACTCTTACTCTGCAAAAAAGAAAAGAAAAATCTTGCAATTAAAATCTGACCAATTTTTGACTAGTTTAATTGCTCAAATTTTTAACTGATTTTCTGTACAGGATGAAAACACAATTTTCAAACGCTTTCTGACCACCATTAGCACAACTTATCGCCAATCAAAATTTTAATTATTTTCGGCCTGACCAAGCCAGGAGGCTCAAAACTAAAATGTAGAAAAAATAAAAAATGTATACGTCTATTTAAAATATCAAGTTTATAAAAATGTTACAAAAATTTATGAAAATTTTCACGCATGGCGAAAACAACAAGGGCAAAATTTCCATTAAACTTCGATCGATATTCAAAAGTCCCTATTTTTTTCGTTTTGGTGACAAAAATTAACATTTCTTTTTCTTTTTCATTACACATAACAAGCATGATGTTTAAAAACATTTCCATTTCCGATTACTCTTTTTAAAGGACTTTCCTTAGTGCTCGCTTTTAAAATATATACTCTCACTGCAAATTTTATTAATTTAAAAATTTTTTTATTCTCTGGCAAATCGAAAAGAAAAACATTTTAATATTTGAGTAAAAAAATAAGTTTGTTAAACTTATAGTAATTAAACATTAATGAAAATAAAATCACATGCATATGAATAACTCTCCTCAATTATGAACTCAAAAGTCAATTTATTTGTTATATCGTAATAAGTTGCGTATTTTTTTTCCAAATGTTTTAAATCTTAAAAACCAATTAGACAGGTTTCCTCCCCTCCTCTGATTTGGAACCATTTCTTACATCATTTGGATTGTATCACATACCGAGGATGTGGAGTCATTGTGAGTTTTTTCTTTACTTTTCTGTACATTAACGAAGTTTATTTTATAAGGTAAAAGAACTTATACATATTTGAGGAACACATAGGCTGAAATATATATTAAACATTAAAACGTTATAAATAATTAGATTATAAATAATAAAATTAACTGAAAATGTGAGAGCAAGATTGTTGTTTCAAATAATATTTCATTTAAATTTCACAAGAATTGTCAGAAACTTCCCCCTTCAGCAGCATATCTGACAAAGACATGAGGAAAAGGGTTAGAACAAAACTTTTTATCACCAATATTTCCCAATATGTTTTCCAAGTTGGATTTTCATTTTATTTTTTCCCACATGCATATTTTTCAATATTTTTATACTACTAGCAAGTTCTGCCCCTTGCTCACTTCGCTCAACCTTCGTAATAGACACTCATACAACTTAGTTTGTTTTTTACTATATCGATATTTTTTTAAAGAGCAAATATATAAATATATAAATTTTATTAATATGTCAATAGAAACAAAATTAACGATTACTTGCATACGAAAAAAAATCAATTGAGCTTGAAAAAATAAATATATAAACAGAGGGAATATATAAATGTTTGATAAAATAAGTAATTTTAATAACTATAACTATCTCAAAGATTTGTGTTTTTCGGATTAAATTCTTTGTAATCACTATTGTTATCATTGTAAAAGTTTGTTCCTTCTCTTTTTCTTTTCACAAGATTTTAAACTGTATTAATGCGTATTACTCACTAGAGGAGGAACATTATATAAGTATAATTTCCTTTTTATCGACAGAGAATTTTTGCAGCTGAAATGACCAGTTAACGAAAAGACCTTGTCATTTAAATTACCTATCGACCACATGGTTTCATTATCTCACAGATTCATAATATACTGTCTTTTTTTCCTTCCTAATTTCATCCGTAATTCGCTCCCTACATCTAGAATCATTCAGAATAGTTATTGCAATTGCTTTTGCGATGATAATCTATAATAATGTACATTAAAAATTAATCTTAGTAATAAATGTGTTAAATATGACTAGAAAAAAATTGTGTAATATACAACTTAAAAGTGTAAAATACAATTAGTGTTTCGTTTTTGCAACGTGATGTGAATAAAGGAGTAGGCAATTTTCAAATAAAATGCTTCTCTTTTGGCAACTTCAACATACTATTGAGATATTGTATCATGCTAGGTTCAAAAAATTTCATCAGAAATATACAAAATTGCGCATGACTTTGCCTACGAAATAATCTTTTCTTAATATTGTCGACGAAATGGCCCTGTCGACGAAATAATCTTGCTGACGAAATGACTTGTCGATGAAATGACCCTGTCGACGAGATGACCCTGTCGATGAAACGACCATGTCGATGAAATGACCCTGTCGATGGTATAACCTTGGCAAAGATATGACCCTGTCGACGAAATTACTTGTCGATGTAATAACTTTGGAAAGATACGACCCTGTCGACGAAATGACCCTGTCGACGAAATGATCCTGTCGACGAAATGACTTGTCGACGAAATGACCCGGTCGACGAAATAACCCTGTCGAGGACACGGCCTGTCGACGAAATGATCCAGTCGATGAAATGGTCTGCCGATGAAGTGGTGTCGATGAAACGATCATGTTGACGAAATGACCCTGTCGATGTTATGACCTTGGCAAAAATATGACCCTGTCGACGAAATTACTTGACGATGTAACAACTTTGGCAAAGATACGACCCTGTTGACGAAATGACCCTGTAGATGAAACGACCATGTCGACGAAATGACCCTGTCGATGTTATAACTTTGGCAAAGATACGACCCTGTCGACGAAATGACCCTGTCAACGAAATGACCCTGTCGATGAAACGACCATATCGACGAAATGACCCTGTTGATGGTATAACCTAGGCAAAGATATGATCCTGTCGACGAAATTACTTGTCGATGTAATAAGTTTGGAACGATACGACCCTGTCGACGAAATGATCCTGTCGACGAAATGACCCTGTAGATGAAACGACCATGTCGACGAAATGACCCTGTAGATGAAACGGCCTGTCGACGAAATGACCCAGTCGATGAAATGGTCTGTCGATGAAGTGGTATCGATGAAATGGCCTGTCGATGAAATGATTGTCGATTAAATGAATGCGACCCATTTAACATGGCGAAATAAAAAATTTGAGCGAAATAGGTGGAATAGTTCCTGAGAAAAGGAGTTTTACAGAAGTCATACGTTTAAAATTCGATCATTAAATCAAAAGTTGTTTAGGATCGTCTTTTTTTTTTCTTTTCTTTTTTGCGTACTCTACAATTCAGAGTTATTTTCTGTCACTTTATTGAGTTCTATTGCTTTTTAAATTTTATATTTTTATCATATGCTTATTTTATTATTTTTATGACTGTAAAATATTTATTTTACTTTGCCCATTGTAGTTAAGCAGTATAACCCTTTAGCTTCGGAACGATTTAATAAGATGCAAAGAGCTGTTAACTTCTTCTTTTATCTGAGTTATTTATCTAAACAGAAATATAAATGTATAAAATTTATTTCTGAATTTTGTGCAAATTTTTAGGAACATAAATAAAAAAGAATCGTTTCTTTAAATACATATTGGTAATAGCAGCAATATTTTCATCGTTTGTCTGAGATTAGCAGTCAACAATAATTGGAAGAATTAAAAAAGGAAATTCCCCACTTTAGATGGAAATCAACAAACTATAGGATTTTAATAGTGCAATTAAAAAAAGTAGTTTTTCACATAATAGTGTCCAACTGCGACACAATATGAGAAGATATGACCTTGGTAATATAATATCCTTTTAATAAGCGCTATCGTCCCCAAGCCTAAGCTAAACATAATGCACCGCGTGGTTTTCGTCTAAATTTTTCCTCTTTTTTCCGTTACCAGGTCACGTTCGCAAGAATCATTTTTATAATGTAATATCAGACAATTATGCTTTGCAACAATATTTTACCTGCAGAATGCCTTTTATAAATAAAACGCTTGTCCAAAAAATCTTTCTTTTCTTGTGTTAACACTGAGATCGAAATCATGAACGGGATTCTTCAAAAAAGAAAAACTTTCTTAAAATCGCGGTAAGTTCTTCAATTCTAATTTGTTTATCCAAACAAGTAGCCACGCTTTGCCCCACGTGAATTGATTGATTGAATGATTGTGAATTGATTAAAAATTATACGAAATGAAGCATGATTGCATGAAAATTATTCTAAATATTTTAAGAATAATTGAAATAAACATACGCTTAAGTTTAATTGGGTACTTACAAAGAGATAGAATTGTGTTTGCCATGAGTCAAGAAATTATAAACACGTGAGAGAATTTTATAGAAAATCAATATAAATTAGCAATTATTATTAATATAAATAGGAATTTTTTTATACTCTGTTTAATCGGGGAAAAAATTCTTTAAAAAATCCCATTTTCAATCCATTTGGTAAGTTAATTTTTTGCAATTTGTAATAAATCCATTTTTATTCAAGTATACTAGACAAATTAACATAAATAAAAGCTTAATGAACATTGCTATTATACATATGCGAAATATAATTAAACTCAGTAAATGAAGGAGAATTTATTGCAACTTTTCTAAGAATAATAATAGTATTTGTTTGAATTATAAATTTCAGAATTAGAAAAATACTTGTTCATACAGTAGTTTTCTCTTATAAAAATATTACGCATAATGTGAACATAATTTGAATTTGAATGTACAGAAATGTTGTAATTTAAAATTTCAAATAAATAATAATATAAGACCTTGAGAATAACAGTTCTTTAGAATTTCTAAAAAGCTATTTCATTGTTTTCAAAAAGTTATTTAACCGATTTTGTTTAAACATTAGATTCTGTCATTTAAAATTATTCTGTTTAAGAGGATGCAAACTTTTTTATTCCTTATGATTCAGAAAATTTCGTCATTGTTAAAAACTATAAATAATTTGTATAAATTACTTTTATCATGGAGTTACCTTTGAATACATGAGCTAGTTGTGCCCAAAATTTTTGAGACACGAGTTTTACGTATAAGTAGCTAATTTGAGTAGCGAAATACGCAAAAAGTGACATTAACATCAAATGTATTATTAGTTAACATTACCACTTTAATCAACACAAACTACGCTAAGAAAAAAAATATGGTCAAAACTACCATAATATGGTAAAACTTACCGTGTTTCTGGCTTTATGGGAACACCAAAAGCTTTGTAATTTCTACCGAAGCTCTTAAGAAATGATTTTCTTAATATTTATAACAATATTCATAATAAAAATGCCTTTATATGATAAAATTTAGTAAGTGTGGTAGAATTAGGTAATTTTATCATGATATCTTTGAGCTTGGCATTAAAACCAATTATTCGGTTAAATTTACTTTTCAGTTTTGTATTTTTTACTAAATATGGGTAATCAGTAATATAAGTTTGAAAACCAGAATTTCGGGTAAACCTTTGATATGTAAACGGAAATATTACCGAATAAATGGTTAAAATACCGTATAATTTTGGTTTTTATTACTAACATTGTGTTTTCTTTTTTAAATGTCATTATTACAAAGTATAGTAGTTTTACAATGCACATTAAGAATAGTTTTAATGTTTATAAGAGTCATTTTAACTAGCTTTCGCACAATATAAAAATAATTATTATTTGTCAACAATATGCCAAAAGATGATTTGGCATATTGGGTTAGTTTCAAAACTTTTTCACCAAACAATCTGAACAAGCAAATAGTTAAAATCTTGTACATGATATCTTTTAAACAGTAACCTGGTGAAATCTTGTGAATATCTTTTTAAGTATGTGAACAGCTGATGAAGCGATTTCAATTATTACGAGCTATTTAATGAATCTGCTAACCATACTGCAAACATAGAATTTGCATTAATAAATGGAGAGATAAATATACAGATAAAAAGTTCTAGAGGAAGTTATTATTTCGGACAAGAAAAAAACTAAAGAACCCTTAGGGTATTCCACATTAAAGCAGTTAAGTTACATAGGATACCCTTGCAGGAAGTAAATGTGAATTACAGGAATTGTGCATGATTTGGACATGAACTAAATTGGGTCGTTCTGAGACTAAACTTTCAGCTTCAATATGGTATAATAAATAAAAGTACTAAATGCTATTTAAAACTTTATGTTTTGTAAAATAAATATTGTGAATATACTTTCTGTATAATAGTAGCTCATTTAAATTAGGTTATATGAATGGGTAATGCATACAACTAGTGAGGATAATAAGATGATTTTCAATCAAATCAGCTGTGTAGTTAAAAGAAAGAAAAATTTGTTTCTTCACAACAAAACTATTTTTATTGTTTTTTTTAAAAGTGGTTATCAAAGATAATATTTTTTAAACAAGTGAAATGCCGATTTCTTTTAAATGGATTTTACATTATTCAGCTACAATTTGAGTTCTATACGATACAGAGCATTTCAACGGAAGAATAATTGAAATTTGAAAAGAATATTTGTTGTTTGAATAGTGAAGAAAGTGTGTTGAAATAATGTGAGTAGATTATAACTAAACTGGTATGAGTTATACGTGAATTATGTAATAACGTTTCGTATTTGCATAACTGCTACGCATACATAAAGTTGATTAGATTTCTTCAAGCCATGCTAAGTTTTTATTACTTAACAAAAAGAACAATTGAAATTTGAGAAGAATATTTGTTACTTGAATGGTGAAGAAAATGTGTTGATTATAACTAAATTGCTATGAGTTAGCATGAATTTTGTAATAATTTTGCGTATTTTCATAAGTGTTACGTATACATATAGTTGATTAGATATCTTTAAGTCATGATAATTAGTTATTAGTTAGCAAAGAGAATAATTGAAGTTTTTGTCTACTTTGTTAACTTAGTTTTCGAAAGAATTTATTTTCCAACATACCATTAAGTAACTAAGCAGAGCAAAAACAAAAGAAAAATTTCAATAAAATTTTATTTTAAAGTAATTTTTTCAGAAAATAAAAGAAATTCAGTAAACATTTGTAGTACGACGTTTGCATAAAGTTAATATTTCTAACACAAACATATCTCATTCAAAGTTTTTCTCCCCCTAACAATAAGTAATACACATTATTTCATTAATATATAAGATCAGTTTTATATCTTATCTCTTACATAAAAATTAATCTTAACCTTCACCCGTAAAAGAAGGTTGTGAAAGAAATACTGCAGAGATGTAATTTTGATGTTAAGTTTCGAAAGTTCTAGAAGCACTTTCACTCAAAGCTATCTTGAACTCTGCAACCTTATCAACCGTACTTCTTGATTTGTATTCTGTTGAAGTTCTTTTTTCGTATCTTCAGAATCTTCAAATCAATTTAAGTTGTCGTAAATTGTATCTCAGAATGTTTATTTATTTACTTTTTTGTATTAGACATCATTTTGTGGAATTCCCTTACAGATTTGATGACTCTAGATTGGAAATTAATAGTGGATTGTTGATAGGAAATGTCTTTTTATTAATGTCATTAGAAGTTAGGATTATTAATATATATGTCCTGTTGGTTGTTTTAGCAAAAATAATGTCTATGTTCATAGAAAAAAATGTCTTTATATCTAAGTAATGATGAATGTAACATAAAATCCAAAGAGACATGTTCTCCTAGGGGCTTGCATAGGTTCATTTAGTTTAATGCTTCAAAGTAATTACGTCATATTAATACTCTCGGGGTCAATTACGTCATATTGCATGTCTGCAGGATTGTATTAAACCAAAATATTTCGGCTCACGTAGATATTTGACCGAAATCCCGGTGATACAGCGTCATTATACAGCATTGATGACGAACAAAAATTTTCGAACAAAATAATTTAACTTAAGAACATTAAAATTCCAAAAATCAATTGAGGATTTCTCTATAATGTGAAAATGAAAAACAATAAATTCACAAAAGAGAAATCTGCTTTTTTATAGATTAGTTTGCTAAAAAATATGGATATGACAAATAGTGGATACCCTGCATGAATGATAGATGCGAGGATTATGATTTCTTTCCAAAAGAAAAAAAAAAGACATAATGAAAAAGACAAAAAAAAAAGACATCACACTGTAAGAATTTTCTTTCTAGAATTACGGTAAAATAACCAGCAAAAGTCTGTCCATTCAATTAACCGTAAAGTTTACGGTGAAGAACATTTTTTTACCTTTATGGTTTAGAAACCGCTTGCAACTAGTATGGTTAAAAAAAAACATGAATACAAATCCATATGTTTTTTTTAAACAATTTATAACTAGCACGGTTTCAAAACCGTGAAATAGAAATTTTATTTCATATTCCAGCTAGGCTTATCGATAGGTAATGGTTATTAGAGTTAGATTGTAGTTGAGTTGTGTTTTATCAAATGTTGCGTTGAAATTCGTTTAATTGATTTAACTGGTTGTTTCACCTATCGTAAAAGATGGTAAATACAGATTTTTTCGTGTTAATCAGCTTTATGGGGCTGCCATCTGTGCGTGAATTATTGTATTCTAATAGTCCAGAGTCACAAATTGGGGAATGCAGAGCATGGAAACGTTTCATGTGTTGAAGGGAAGGGAGGAAATATTGTTGTGTCAACACTGGAACTCGAACCCTGTTCTGTTTTACATGAGATTGACACATTAGCCCTCTCGCCTATAATATGTACCTAGCTTCACGGAACTAAGTGACTTTATAAGATGAACCTAATTGGTGCGATAAAATTCTAGTTGTTTAACTGCATTAGGTGAAAGCAGCTAATAAACGGTTTTTCTCTCAGTAACAGTTTGGATACCATCTTATTTATGGTTGTTCGACTGTTTTGTTTTTAAACATTTTTCCGAGAAATTTCTAACAGTGTGTTAAACTTCAAGCGGAATAAGAAAGAATGTAAGACTTTACGATCATTCGAAAAAAAAGAAAATAAATCGGGATTTTCTTCACACCGTGTGCTCCAGTGAGTTTACATTTTAATATTAGGTTTGGTGGTCCTATTATAAAGCTTCTGAAAATACTTTGAAGATATATATCTATAAAATTTCCTTTTAACAAGTTAAATCTTAGTCATAATCATAGCGTCTGAATATACGAAATTAAGATACTGTGATAAACGTATGGTTAATAATATTAAACAAAATAGGGAAAAAAAGACAGGTATAATAAGCAACTAACCTTGGTCAATTAAAGGCCCTGTTAAGTTATATAGGTTAGGAATAGTAGATTGTAAATCCAGAGAATCCATCTTAAATCATTAACATTAATGAATGCTTCAAATAAATTTCTCAAATTTTTTACAGATAAATTTATCTAAATATTGCAAATCATGTCTGTAATATATGCCTTTTTTAAAAAATTTCAAATTGGCAACCTTGTTCCGTCTTTAAAAAAAAATTCTGAACCTGATTACACAAAAAGTATATTTTGCAATTGCTAACTGTCTTTTTTGTAGTTACACAACTATCCAAACTATATTTAAGAATCTATTAAATGAGGTAGATGTTAAAATTTAATTTGACGCTGGAGCACAGAATTATCCATTGTATATTAGTCGTTTTTCTTCACATTGTTCCATTGTTCAGGTTTTGCATTTTAATACTACAGTTTTTCCGATGCGTATTACGACTCAAAAAATTATGCATAATTAAAAAAATAATCATTAAAATGTCACTTTTGATTATGGCATTGAATTGAAATAGATAAATCATCAACCACTAAATGTCTACAATTATGAAAAAAGATTCATTACTTCTAATCAGGAAGTTCTTTTTTTTCCCTTCACACTTGAATGATTATTTAGAATTGATAAATATTTGGTTAATCTTGTAAGATTTCGAATAATTTCATGACGATTGAAATAATTTTTCCTCTTAAATATGAGAATGTAATTACTTTCCTCACAATTTATTTTCACTTTTTGAAAATGATATTTATTTTCACCCTCCATTCTTATATCACGCGCTTTTGTTTAACAGTAAGCTTGCATGAATTGTAATGTATTTTTTTAACAAAAAATGAAAACAGCTATCAAAAATAAAACTGAGGAATATTTCGAGGGAAATCAAACTTCCTGGTTTCATTGTTTTATTATAATAACAGTTCATCTTACAAAGGGAAATAACATTAAACTTAATTTACAAAGACATCCAAACCTCCATTAAGTTGTTGATTCAGTTTTTATTATAGCATTTGTAAGCTTGTGGTTTTTATATCAATATTTTATCTCGTGATAAAGTTTATGAAAAACTATCTGGTACTTTTTAAAGAAAATATCCTTAAGATCACCTGAAAATATTTTTTTTAACATAAATTATTGATTAGTTAATAAAAACTGATCTCCAAAACTGATAATCCACGAATAAGTCAATGCAATTTGTAGATGTTATTATAGTTTTTGTTTGCCATGTCAACGTTTTCTCAAGTATATAGCGGGAAGCGGGTATGATTTAATCATTCAAAAACTTCCATACCATCTAACAAAAATGCGTGGACTATTTTGGTGGTTATGTAGAAAAAAAGATAAATGTTAAGCCTTTAAAATGATGTAACAATTATAAAAATAAACTGGTTTATAAAATTTCTAAAAAAATTAGAAAACCTTCATTCAAGACTGCCCTCGTAATTTTTGTAAGTTTTTTTTGCTGCAATAATAGTAAGCAATACAGAAAGCATCAATAATTCTTTTAAGGCAGAAAAAATAGACCTTACTTTTGGGATTGTTCTCGTTTTTATAGTATTTTTTTTACAACATAAATAAGCAAAACAAAATGTATTAATAATTCTTTTGGCCGAAAAGAATAAGAAACCTTATTTTTAACATTGTTCTCGTAATTATAGAAGGGTGGGTTTAAATTTATAAGGTGAAAGTTAAGTATTTTCAATACCTTTTCACAATTAAAAATAAACTGCAAAATATGCATAAAAAACGTAGTATATATAACGGTAAAGTATGAATTAAATATGCAATATTAATAAATAATTGACATTAGGCCAGAACTTTAATGTATTTACAGTATATATTTTAGCAAAAAAAAAATTAATCTAGTTGTAATATTAGTATCTGCCGTCGAAAAAAAAGCACTTAACCTAGGCCTAACCAGAGAGAATCAAACTCCAAATGATGTGATACTATTTTGTGTTCTTTAATTACAGTTTATAACTTATCCGAAAACTCACGTTATGGAAAAGGAGTAGTTAATGTTTATATTTTAGTAAAAACAGTACACATTTTAGTAAAAAAAATTAATCTAATTGCAATATTAGTATCTGCCGTCGAGAAAAAAAAACTCTTAACCCAGGCCTAACCAAAGAGAATCGAACTCCAAATGATGTGATACTATTTTGTGTTCTTTAATTACAGTTTATAACTTATCCGAAAACTCACGTTATGGAAAAGGAGTAGTTAATGTATTATGTTAGGAATCTGTACAGAAAAAACAACATACATAACAATACAGTATGAAAAATGCAGCATGAATAAATAATTGTCTTAGACCAGAATTTTTGTGTATTTTAATGTATTTACAGTACATGTTTTAGTAAAAAATTAATCTATCTGCAATCTTAGTATCTGCTGTTAAAAAAAAATTCAAAAAGAAATAAAAAAAACACTTAACCTAGGTCATACACCCCAGAGAAAAACAAACTCTGAATGATGTGATACTACTTTCATGTGTTCTTTAATTACAGTTTATAAATCTGAAAACTCACGTTATGGAAAACGAGTAGTAAACAATGAAATAAGAAATATGCTAAAAGCTATGGAATAAACTAGATCAGTGACCCTTTTCGATTTCCCTTCCGATGTGTTTCTTTCTAGAATATTCTTTCACTTTTCTTGCTCTGCACCATCAATACGAGACTTATCAACTTCGAAGAATATTATTCTTATTACCTTCGCTGCTGTCACACTCTTTAAGATAAGGGGGCAGTAAAAAGGGAAGCGAAATTGTGGTTTCGAAAACAAGGGAAAAACTATCGAACACAGACTTAGTTTTGGTTTTTGAAGTTCAACAAAGGAAAAATGCCAACTTGTACGGAGAGATTCGTTGATCATGATAAAATGAAAGGGTAAGTTCGAATTTATGTTCAAATAACAGGTGTTGTAAGCGCATGTTTTAGGGTGGAGCGTGAAATAATTTTTAAAAAAAAGTAATGTTGGGATAATTTTTGTAAAACTTAACTTGAAATTAAAACATAAAACAATTAAGTAATAATTTAACACATTGGTACTCAAGATTTTATGCTTTGCAAAATCTTTTAAAATGTTAATTTTTTTTATTGTGAAAACGATATTATACATATAATGGAGTTAGGCAAATTACAGTTCTTTGCCCTTCGCAACTTTTTAGCCCTAAATCAAACTTACGAAAGTAAAAATATTACTCGACTTTGTAATTATGATATTTTTATGTATTTTTTAAAACTTAAAACTATACATATCAAAAACTGAGAAAGAAAACCATAAAACCATAAAAACTGCAATTGTTCGCTTGCCATCTTGTGCTTTTTATCAAATAAAAATACATATATATGTCCTAAATATATTTTTTACTTCTAATGTGTAGGATTTTTGGTAAAAATATTTTAGAGGTTTTGCTATAAAATATAAAACAAATACAAATGTAATATGTTTCAATTTGTATAATTTTATTCAATTACAATATCTTCATTACCGTAAGGCACTCAAATGACTCACTTATGTAAATAATTCTAAATTGCCAGTATTTTCATTCTTTTCTAACTTATTTAGAGGTATTTGTCTAAGTTTTGTATTTTTTTAAAAAATAATACTTTCTGCGTACTACTTTTTTTTCTTTTTATCATTGTTTTCAATTTATTGGTCAATTCATTACAGTCTATTAAGTCACACTTAGATCGCAAATTATAAAATATAAAACACGTAAATATGAAACATGAAATATCCATTCATTATTTTCAATTCTATTTTTTCATCTTTTCCAAGAACTACACCAAGAAATAAATTCTCTCCTAAATGAAGTTTTTTATTTAAGTAAAAAAAATTGTATTTCATAATTTAGTATAAACAACAGAATTTTGAAAATAAAGCTAGACCAAATGACTAAAGAAAAAAAATCATACTACAGTTTCAATTCCATACTCAGCATCGAAACACAGAATTCTGTGTTTTGATATGGAGCTGATGTTTCCTAGTTCATTGAAAATCGTTATTTAGCATGCTCCTCTACAGTTGTTACATTGTTTTTAGTTTATATAAATTTTATATTTGTTTTTATCAAAATGAAACATATAAGACAAATTTTCCACGCAACTGTAGCAAAGGCAATTTTCGAGCTAAGGTATTATCTTTGTAAATACTTTTCATACGCTTTCAGAAAATAAATTTACATAAAATTAACATATCACATTTTGGCTCTCTGTGCTAAGGTTTATATGGTTTTAATAGATTGCTCTTTTGAATTTATAATTCTTATCTTTCTTCTTGCCAGTAAAATAAATGAGTTTGAGTATAAACTAAATGATAGTTTTTGAGATGAAAGCATTTTTCGCCTACGGGTAGTTTTCTTATCGATGTCGTTTGTATTCATAGTTGCATGTGGGAAAACATGAAGTTACTGAATGGTATATTTAACACAAAACGAAAAAAGAAGAAAAAAAGAAAGAAAGAAATGATGTTTTTCATTTATATTTCAGAATAAAACACAAATTTACATTTGAAGATCAAAGGAAAAGAACGGATTTTGTCCTTTTTTTTATGAAAATGGCGATTTGATCGCTGTCTTTTGTTTTTTGAGGATTAAAAAGTTTTGACTAATCAATAACTTGGAAAATCGGTTCTACCCGAGAGTTATTACTCGGTGAAAATGAGCCGTGATGGGAAAAAAACCGGTTCCTCCTCACGCGTAGACAAGAAGAACGAAGAAAAGCATAGAGAAGACACCTAAAATTACTAGTGAGAAAATACGATTCACTGTTAAAATTTTCTTTTTGAAATAACTGTAAAATAACCGGCAGTACTCCGTCAGTCCGATTAACTATGAAGTTTATGGTTAGGAGCATTATTTTACTTTTACGGTATTGAAACCGTTAACAACTGGTACGGTTAAAAAACTATTACAAAACTATACTGTTTTGTAAACATTTTCTACTAGCATAGTTTTTAAACCATAAAAATAAAACTGATACAAATATTGGAACTCTGTGGGTGCTGCGCCATTTATACAGGAATGATAGCTTCGTTTTTCAATAGTCCAGGGTCATCAAATGAAGAGTGCAAGACGCTGAAAACTCTTCATGTATCGAAGGAATGGAAGAAATATTGTGGTGTCAACGCCTGGATTCAAACCTCTGTTTAGCCAGTCATGAAATTGATCGATTAGCTTTCTCAGCTACAGTATATACCCGGCCGCACGCAACAGAATGGCTTCATAAGATAGGTCTAGTTGGAGCTGATAGAATTTTGGTTGTTAAACCGTATTAGGAAAGAAACAATTAATAAACGTTTTTACTCACACTTAACAGTTTGAATATCATCTTTTTTACGGTTATTTGACTGTTTTTATAGAATATGGTAGAATAACAATTATATATATTGTTATTTAGCAATTTTTGTCAAGAGATTTCTTACAGTGTTGATTGGGAAAGAATTTTGAAGAAAAAACGTTGTTTGTCCAACCCGATTTTTACATTTTATTCTTTTTCAATAGCAAAATTTTTAAATTCTATTTTGAAATTTGTAGGGTCCGTAAATAAATACTTGTAACATACGAATACATTCTCATAATTTCAATCAAATGCTTGCTCCTGAAAAATCTCAAACCTAAAAACTCATTTTTCCTAGAATTATCTTTCATGGAGGTAAACAGTCTCCTTATATCTTTGTTTAAAAGTGCAGCTTAAGACCTCAGGTCAGTCTCAGTCGATATATTTCTGTAGAAATGATAAGGCCAACAAATTTAGTTGGAATTCGTAAGAAAATATTATTTATAATAGAATTTATTTCTAATATTATTTTTTCAATTTAAGTAGAAACTGTATGAATAAAAATAATTTGAAACTAAAAAACAGCACTTTCCCATTAAATTATAGCTATATGATCCCGTGCTACTTCGTTCTAAAGCATAAATTATTTTCACTAAAAGACATTGCGTTTTGTATTTTTTTGGGGGGGGGGAGGGGGGAAGGGAATGAGACGGCTTTTGAGAAAAAATAATATTGTCAATGTAGCTCTCAAAAAAGTTGATTTAACGTTGAACTACATCATCCATGAAATCCATAAAATAAAATTGCTTAATCCTAATGATAATTTACAAATTATATAAAATTACAATGAAATAATAATTTAAAATAGTAATTTAAAATTTGCTTACATATAAAGGCATCGAATCGTATTTTAAAATTATTTAGGAGGGCATTTTTAGTGAAAGGCATCAAGATTTCCATGTTTCTGTGTATTGTGAAATTCCGGAAACTCGTGAAATATTTAACTGGAAATAATACTAAGAATTAATCTAATTAAAAATGTCACCTTGAAAAAGGTATGGCTTATCATTATATTGTCTTAAACCCTTCATTGTGAACTTTATTTGGACACAAACTCTTTGGAACTACTTAAAAGTTTCTGCGAAAACTGATTATTGACTTAATTTTAAGTTATTTATTAAAATCTTCGACTTAAAAGCTAATTATTTGGGGTGGGAAAGATATTTTAGTAATTTAGAAAGCAATAAACTTTTCTGGATTTTCTGAATCTAAGCTTGAATTAACTAAAACTAAAGATCAAATTTTAAAATAAAAAATTCTGGATGATTCACTAGATGAGAAAGTCACTTCAAGCTATATTCAGTATTTCAAATTATTTAAGCGAGAATTAGAGAAAGTCCACAATAATAATAATAAAACACATCTAAAATTATATAAACTTCATAAAAAAGGTAAAACCAAATTTATAACTTAAGTAAGAATATAATATTTTTTTTAAAAAAAAATAAAGCTCTTCAAGTCAGCAAATGAAATAGTTGTAACACCATGCTGCAAAAATAAATAAATAAATAGCTAAAATAAAATAAATATATAAACAAAAAGCATTTTTAGTTGAGGTTTGATTTTACGATATTTTACGCTTCAAAATTTTGCAAGTCTAAGAATTTTTAAGCAATCAATTTTAGTGAAAACAGAGTATAATTTTTTTTAGAAAATAACTGCTGTTAGAAAACAAATAAATCAGATTAACCACGTCATTATTATATCATTTTTAATCATTAGGAATTGGAAAAAAGTAAAAAAGAAAGAAAAAAGGAATTAGAAAAAACAATATCCAATATTAGAAGATTATTCAAAATTTATACCGCCATTTTTATAAAATTTTCAAAATTAAAGTTTTATCCAAAAACTTCAAAATCAAAATTCTGTTTCTGGTTTACATATTTCAATTAATGAGTTACTATCGTCGTTTTAAACAAAGAAACTATTATTTACATTATACAGTATCTAAATTTAAACTATTACCAATTATATAAAAATTTAGCTAGCAAAATTTTTTGTGGTAATGTGTTTTAAGACTTATCGTTTCTCACACATGTTGACAATGTATTTAAGAGGATCACGTTTTGAGACATGAAGTTGAACAGAAAATTGAGTTGAATTGCCTACGGTTCATGGTACTTTTTGTAAGATTTTCTTTTTACAAAGATTAAATCAGATTTATAGCTGTAAACTTGGCATACAATTGTATCTTTTAGGAAATCTAAGATAGGTAACTGCTTAATTTTGAGTTTAAATGATAGTTCTTTCAAATTTCTGACAACAATTTTTAAATTATTCAAATAAAAATCCACTAAAATACATAAACATGCAACAATTGACGTAAAATTTATTTTGAAAACGGCTTCCTACCCTCTCTCACTGAAGGGAAAAAAAAGAAACAAGATAAGAAAACAATCAGTTTTACGTTAAACTATTAAGTTAGTATCTTTCATCTGAAAATTTTACAAATGTGTTGCCACTTTTATCCAACGTTACAAAATATGAACTAAAGGAAACTCAATCAGTTTTACGATAAACCATTAAGTTACTATTTTTCATGTTAAAATTGTGCAAATGTGTTGCAACTCTTATGTAATGCTGTAAATTATGAAATGAAGGAAACTAATTGAAGAAAACGAAATCAGTTTTATGTCAAACTATTAAGTTACTATCTTTAATCGTAAAATTGTGCAAATGTGTTCCAACTCTTATAGAACATGAACTGAAGGAAACTCACAGAAGGAAAAAAAATCAGTTTTACGTTAAACTGTTAAGTTACAATCTTTCATCTCAAAATTGTGCAAATGTGTTACAACCTTTATATAATGTTGTTAAATATGAATTATTATAGGCATTTTGTTTACATTTTGCCCAAAAATGTGATTTTTTTTCTTTTTGTGGTTTCAGACTCTATCGCGTTGTTTGATTGCTGCGATAATTAAATAATAAGATAATAGAATAATGTAAACTGTATACATTTTATTTACAAAGTAGTAATATGATATTTAAGGGACACAAACATTAGAAACCAAGTCTATTTCGAACAACATAATTACTATAAATAATTACGTGAAAGTGAAACTTATTTTTACATTTAATGCTTATGTTAGCCTTGATAAGCATTTCAAAATAAGTTTCGACTCAACTCCCCTCTCCTTCCATTATCCAATTGATCTTTTCCAATACCCCCATTCAATCCCTCAGTAAACACATCTTATTTGGCACAACAGCCCAACGTGGGCCTAGGCTTTCTGTAGTAAATTCCACCAAGACAACCAATTTTTTGACCTGTACTGCCCGTCTTTTATTCCAATCAGTTCATAATCTGATTCCACAAAATCGAATCAACATTGCTTTGGCTTTATTTTTTCCCGAATAGTGAAGGGCGTTGACACAAAAGTTTTCTTTGCTGGATTTTTTAAAATTATTTTGGCAATATGAGCAGTTCATTCTTTCAATTTTAATATTTTTAACGCTATCAGACTCTTTAAAAGTTCTATAAATTTCTGAGTCGAAGGATTTTCAAGGAAGGACCAACGAGGAACTTTTCTTGGACACCAACAAGGATGCTTCCGGGATTATTTCTTAAAAGAGTAACTAAACTGCAATTTTGTATTCACCACTTTTAGTAAGAGGCAAGGTTTCTGAACCATTAAAATTGCCCTAATGAGAGAGTTATAGATAAGAAACTTAGTTCTTCTGTTGAGATTATAAGATTTCTATAAAGTGTGGAGCCTAAAAAACGATTTGCTGGCTAATGCGATACAATTTTGGATATTAGAGGTAATGTCCTTTTTTTTTTGTGTTGCGAGCTTAGCTTCCATTCTTGGAAAATAACTTCAACTTTCACTTGCTGGGACATGGTGATAAAAACATTCCCCACTCAGCAGTTCATGATGGATATGTTAGATATCCTACGCTGCGTGGTGATGCGTCGAACGTTTTGTATTTCTTAATTACCTAAATTTCATTTTATTAATCGATTGTTAATATCAATATTAAATTATTTCTTTTAAATGTTAACTGGTATTAATTATTTATTTTTATCAGTTATTAAAATTATTATTAATCATGTGTGCCATGAGCTGCTGACTAGAGATTGTTTATATCACCTATGTCATGGCAAGTGAAAGTGGAAGTTATTTTCGAAGGATGTGAGCATGTTATTTAGTTAACAGAAGTATTCTATTTTCAGAAATTTCATATTTTTATTCATTGAAAATGGTACAAAAAATGGAACACTTTATTTAGATGAAAACTTTAAGACGCACTTTATGGTCATCCCCTTATTTTGTGACGAAATTCAAGCGACTAGTTGAAGAAATTGTTAAGTGACAATTTAGTAAATGTTAGAATAGCTTTAGATCTTATAGAGACATCATGATCCTTTTTATGTAACTTCTTAGAATTAATAAGACACTCGATATAATTATTTGATATAATATTCGATATATATATATATATCAACGCCTGGAT